>NW_006399825.1:5141156-5175740 GCF_000299155.1 Elephantulus edwardii | reverse complement strand
GGAGGGACGGCACAGGAGAGGAAGACCCTCGATGAGATGGATTGATTCTGTGAGTGGAGTGGTGGGAATGAGTGTGTTTGAGAAGACGAGGTTGGCACAGGATAGAACGGCGTTTAGGGCTCTTGTACATAGGGTCGCTATGAGTAGCAAGCGACTCGATGGCACATAACAACAACCACCACCATCACTTCGCCATCAAGTAGGTTCTCACTCAAGGTGAACCTCCATAATCTTGCTGCGTCTGTGAATCCAAATGAGAGGGAACTGTTTCTTTATCTCTTGTAGAGTTGCTGCTGGATTCAAACCCCAGGAGACCCACAGTCTTTAAGTTAGCCCAACTTACTAACCATGCCACCAGAGCTCCCATTTGGTGTACATTTTTCATATGCCAGACATTTACCCGAGCACTGTATGTTCATTATCTAAACCTCATAAGAACCTGTAAAGTAAATACTCCTATTTTACAGATCCGTTCACTGAGGATAAAAGGTTGAACCGGATTGCTCGATCACTTAGTCAAGGGGAAGAGACAGGGCTTGAAACCAGGTCTGTGCAACTCTAAAGCTAATGCTCTCAGCCCCACTCTCTGCTCTGACAACTTGGCACCACACTGGTGGCACTAGGAGTCAAATTCCAGGGTCAAAAGGCAGTTCCTGGTGGCGTGGAGGAAATGACTGGAATCCTTCCTTTCTAGAACCTTGTCCTCCCTGCTTGTACCCAGAGAGCACAAGGACACTATTGTGCCTGCAGAGCAAATTCCTCAGTTGAGTAAACACTCACCTAGCCAACTGGACTCTGTACCTAGGAGCTTCCCCGTCCAAATAAACACTCACTATTTAGAATATTAATGACCCTGTCCAGTACAATTCTTTTGAGAAAATGTATGATGTGTGCCCAAAGAAGCATTTTCCACCCAATCTGGTTAATAGAAGATGCTGGCAAGAGATCATACGAAAACCATAAGCCTCAAATAGAAAGTAAGAGAAAGAAAAACACAACTGAATTTAAAAGAGTCTGTGTTCATTTAAGAGATGCTTTTGCTTTGCAACGATGAGTCTTCTTCAAGATTTAGATGGCTGTGGTTCTGGTGAGAATGACACTATTTGGTCTCCAAATGCGACTATTTAGTCAGACTTTTCATACAACTGCATAATTTTTTTTTTTACAACTGCATAATTTAAAAATAAAATTGCTAGGGCAAAAAAGGAAGCGCTCTCATAATTTCATAGTATTGCATACCTGCATATTTTTAAAGGGGTTTATTTTAATGAGAAGAAATTCAAAAGTAAAATTAGAATTTATGAGGCAAGGCATTTTTAGAATTTAAATATTTTTTAAAAAAACAGAATTTGTAACAGTTAAATGCATAAAAGGGAAAACTCAAAATGCTTATTTTTCAACATATTCAAGATTCCTCCTGGTTGAATATTTTGTAAATTTGTATGTATATAGGTGATGTTCTTCATATTTAAATCCATGTTTATATAGATTTAGAGAATAATATGTTATTCTGTAATAAGTTTCTGGTAAATATATTTAAAGTTTTCCAGCCAAGATAGTTTGTACCTAGAATCTGAACTAGAAAAAGTATTTTTGTAAAAGGGAAAAACCAACCATGATGGCTAATAGCATGAGTTAGACTCAACACTGCTGTCAGCTACTTGCCATCTTCTCAAATTCTTAGATGCATCATTTGTGATGGTGGCTTAGTGATAAGAAGTTGTGTTGCCAACCCTAACACATGTGGTTTGAATCCACCATCTGCTCTGTGGAATATATTTAGATGGGAAGTCTCCTTCTATATGATTTAAAGGCTCTAAAAACCCACCAGGGGGCTCAGCTATGAGTCAGTTCTAACCTAACAGGACACAACAACAACAACAACAACCACCACCCATTAGTAGGGCAAGAAATCAAGTGACTGGGTTAAAATCAGCAGTGAAAAAATAAGAAATTAAATAGAACGTAATGGCAGAGTAGAATGTATCAATGTACCAGACATAAAAGGGGAAATGTTGTTTTATGAGATTTTGTTTCAGATATACATAAATGTGTGTTGTACACTGGATTATGTAAAACATTTTTATGTTTGTAGTTGGCACTCAGACAACATTTGAGAAATGCTGAGAGAGATTGCTTCTAGACTGCCTTTCAGTGTCCCACAGAATGCTGGTGTGTGTGTGTGTGTGTGTGTGTGTGTGTGTGTGTGTGTGTGTAAAATGAGACTGTGGCAGAGATTGCACATAAATTTTCACCAACAGTGTGCTGAATATCTCATGTACTGGCAAAAAACCCCAAACAAACCAAACAGAAAAGATATAGACAGAGTGCTCCTTAGTGGCAAAGATGATGAAACTTCCGATCTCTGACTGTGGGCATGTTGCTAGAACAGGTTATTCTCTGGAGAGGGACATAGTGCTTGGAAAGGTGGAGGGTCAGCAAAGAGAA
Source organism: Elephantulus edwardii (assembly GCF_000299155.1). NCBI lineage: Eukaryota > Metazoa > Chordata > Mammalia > Macroscelidea > Macroscelididae > Elephantulus > Elephantulus edwardii. The sequence continues at coordinate 5,173,292 of NW_006399825.1, read as the reverse complement.
GACCCTCAAACAAATGGATTGGCACAGTGGCTGCAGCAATGGGCTCTAGGATGTCAGAGATGATGAAGATGACAGAATAGGACAGGATTCAGATCTGTTGTACTACAGGGTCACTGACTTGTACTCGACCCAATGGCACATAGCAACAACAATTTACAGATTATAAAGTGCAAAGAGGGACTGAATTCTTAGCTCCTCTTGTGTTGAGGCCGACCTAGTGGTGTGATTAGTTCTTGCCACAGAAGTGTAAACAGAAATGATACCATTCTCTTTGAGGCTGAGGTGGCTAAAAATTGGGCATATTTTCTCCTTTACTTCTTTTTTTTTTTTTTTACGCAATACAGACAAAGCATGTTGACCTTGGGAACTTCATGTTGGACATGATGAAGTCACAGAGTATGGTCATTGAAATGCTGTTTGGAGAAGAGTCCTTTCTTTCTGCAACACCTATTTTGATCTTGAGCTGGAAATAAACTTCTAGTGTCTCAAGTCATTGCACTTTCTGAAGATGGGCTTGTCCTGATGGTCACTGTTACCTTTGAGGTCCTAAGTTACTATTTGAGTTTCTATATGCTTGTCCTGTATGTTTAAGAGGTCATAGAACGTGTGTGTAACTGTTGTTCATGTGAGTCTCAAAACCCTCATTGCTGTCAAGTTGGGATCAGCTCTTAACTGACCCTTCATTAGGTTTTCAGAGCTGTAAATTCCTTGGAGCTGCTGGGTTAACAGCACAACCCCCTGTGGACCAGAGCCTCAGTTAGTTGTCACCAAGTCACCTCTGACTCAAGGTGACACATGCATAGCAGAATACAATGCTCTCTGATCCTGCATATCTTCCTGCTCATTGCTGTATTTGCATCTCTTGTTCAGCAGTTTTGCATTTTTGTAACCCTTTGAGCCAAAACATTCTAAACAGAGATAAGCTTCCTCTACATAACTCCTAATTCTATCAGAAGGCAGGAGGATAGACCTAAGAGTCACCCTGGTGTTCTGAAAGTTTCTTAATAGTAATTAGGAAAAGAAAAGAGAATATGTTTTGTGAGAAAGGGAATTACACTTGAGTTATTTTAGAAATGAACTTAATTTCTCTTTCATATTATGTATTTCTCTGATGCTTAATGACTTGCAAACCTCTTTACATGTAATTTGCATTTCTTGACACAGACTGAATTGTCCCCATCTTACAGATGAGAAAAATGCTTAGTGGAAAGAAGAAATTTAAAGCTTGTACTTTTGGTAGTGAGAGACCCTGTTGGCACAATGTTTAGAGGGCAGCTGCTTAATGGAAAGGTTGGCAATTTGAACCTGCCCTGCAGCTCCATAGAAGGAGGAGGCCAGCTGAGACGGTTGTACTCTGTTACATTGGGTAACCATGGACCCAAGTTTGACTTGATGGCACCTAACAGTAACCAAACGACTATGGATAGCAGAATGAGAACTTAAATCCCACACTTTGGTAGTTCATATTTGTTTCACCTCTGAACATGTTAAAGGCATGTGTGTGTTTTTTTCCTTTCCTGCTTTCAGTGTAAAAATATATTAAAGACACAGCCCATGAGGATCTCTTACTGCTTCTCCTGGACGGTCTTGAAGCTCATGCTGTCTTTGCAGCAGAAATGTGCCTCGTGTTTCTTTATCCAGAAATGGAGCAGTGACAGAGAATGGGACATCTGTGTCAATTAAGGTGGCCTTGAAAGATGAAAAATGAAGTGGTAGAGAACACAGAGTGGCACTTCAGGGCAGTGATGTCCTGTCTGATGTTGCAATGGTGTGTATTGTGATGTACTTGTTAAAACCATTAACACTGTACAAAAAAGAGAACCCTAATGTACATTGTGAACTTTGGTTGATGATAATGTATTAATATTAGTCTATCAGTTGTAGCAAATTTAACATGGTAATGCAATGTATTAATACTAGGAAAACCTGAAAAAATTACTAGGAAAACCTGTAGGAGGATGGTGGTGCAGGGAAGTCTCTGTGGTTCCTGTGCAATTTCCCCATAAACTCCAAACAGCTCTAGATAGATAAAATATTAAAAAAAAAAAAGAACAGTGGAGTGCTACAGATTCTGCTGATTATAAAGACTTTCATTTTGTATTATTTAATGAGATCTAAGCATTTTGCAAGGTTTTCCAGGGATTTTGAGAATCATGGTATTTCTTTTAAGCAGCCATAATGACAATGCTCACAACTTTACCAAACACTAAATGAAATAAAAATAGTCAAGAACACTTCTGCATGCATTTGAAAAGCAAAACAGAATAAGATCCAACCAGATTTTCTGGAAAAACAAAATACGTAGTTATCAGTGAAGCATCAAATCCCAAGAAGAGAACTGAGCTGTTTGACTTGGTTGGTGTTTGTAGTCTTGGTTACGCTTGTAGAGGTGGTTGTTGAAGAAAAACAGAAGTGCCTTTGATTTTACCAGTTAAAGGAATTTTTCCAGAAGTCCCAAAAAGATTAAACACAGGGCCCCACACAACTATTCCAGAAAGGATTTTTTTTTGGTAGCTATGTAAATAAAACCATTTCCAAAGCACAGAGCTCTGTAGGAAATTTGGAGCAATGTTTCCATTATTAAGTAGGTCTATGAGCTAAAATGTTTCCTCAATCCAAAGTGGGCCTGTCTGGTTATTTTTGGATGGAGTAGAGTCTGAAGCTGGAGGGGAAACGTCTGCAGCTTCTGCGGTGTCACAGGGCAGCCCTAACCCCAACTGAGGGACACGTCTTTGCTGAAGCCTGCGGGTGGCACAGCTCGCCTTCATCTCAGGGCACAGCGTGTGGGAGAAGAACCAAAATAGTCCCTGGATCATTCTTGAGAGCATGATCTATGGCTTATCTGAAAATTTAGCAGCTAGCATTGGAGGTAACCTAGTCACTTGCTACAGGGAGGGTCAAAGGGGTTCAAAAGGGTGGCTGAAAGCTCTGAACTTAACTGCAAATATTTCTTTAACTAGGGCATCTCTCTTGAGTGGCTTCAGAAAGGAAAATGTATTTCACCATAGAGCTAATCTGGTCTGGTGATCAGCCCAACATGTGTAAAAACTGAGTGTTTTGTTCTATTTTGGACTCCACTCACTGAGGAAGTATTAGAAAATTAGTTTACTTTGTGGTGTGTGTGTTAAGTTTCTTCCAGAGACTAAGGAGGCAGAGAAGACATTTGTTCATGGAAAGACTTCATGTTTCATATTGTGTTCAAGCTGGATGCTAGGGCTCCCTGTGGGATGTGCAATCACTGAGAGGCTCTTATTTGAATCTGGAATTAAGTAAAAGAAGTTACCACATCAATATCCATATCCATAGGTCAAAATTACATTTTAATAACCAAATCAGTGGAAAGTGTTGCTACTCTGGAGCCATCTTATAAGTGTGGATAAAAGATGCAAACTCCTAGACCTGCCACATACATAATACAGTTCCTAGCATTGAGCATTGTTTAATGAAAATCCCCTGGCCAGGGAGTTGACTACATTAGGAAAAGTTTGCAACCGACAGTAGTGTTTACCAGAGAACATTACAAGATCATTGCAATGATTAGAGAAAAATGGTTGTGTAGACATGCAAGTGCTGCAGAGGGAAAATGCCAGTATTAGCTTCCTCCTCTGTACCAGGATTTCTATTTTCCTACGCATTTATGTAGAGAGAGAGAGAGAAAAAAAATTCTTACTGGTTTTTGTCTTGGGGTTATTTTTTTTGAAAGAGAAAACAGAAATACTCTACCTCCACAAAAATTTGAACCTAAGATACCCAATAGGAATGCAATTTGTATAGTGGCTAATGATGCATTCATTTAAAAAAATTATTAACAATTATTAACCCAAAACAATTGTTGCAAAACAAAACTTGTGAATGATTTCATAAAAATCTAATGTGATTTGTAAAACTTTCACTGAAATAAAAAAAAAGTGATGGGGAAAAAATGCCCAATTATGGGATAATTACTGTGCCAAAATGAGCTCTGGTGGTCTAGTGGTAAGGAGTTGCACTGCAAACCCAGACATGCAGTTTGAATCCACCAGCCAGCTGTGGAGAGAAAGACGGACAATCTTCTGTGTGGTTTAGTCTCTGAAAATCCACTGGAAGTTCAGCTAGAAGTTGATTCTGACTTGGCAGTAACCACAACAGCAACATCTGTGTAAAAAGGAAGAAACAAGTCTGTCTTGTAAGTCTTTCTTACAGGAAGTGCACTCAGGGTTCTCCATAGAAGCAAGCATGGTAAAACTTCATCTCACGTGCTTTGAGCATGTTGTTAAGTCTTTTTGAAAAAGAGCTGCTGGGAAAAGTGGAGAGTCAGAGGAAGAGAGTGGCGATCATGAGAATGGTGCAGGATAGGGCAGGGTTCAGAGCTGTTCATAATGTCACTATGAGGCACAGTCAACTCAATGGCATCCAACAACAAAGGTATCAGATGACAGGCTGTTGTTGCTAGGTGCCAGTGAGTTGACTTTGACCATAATGACCCAAAGTGACAGAGCAGATCTGTCCACTTTTCTAGATTTTGTAATTCGTATGAAAACAGATGGCCAGAGCTTTCTGTTAGGAGCTGAATACTTAACCATTATACACCAGGGCTGCTTTAATGAGAGGTTAGAAGAATGTAAACAGAAACTTCAAATTTCTTCCTTTAAAATACTTAAAATGTAGAAAGCAAAATAGACAAGATCACAAATATGTGTGAAGTCAGGTACAATGTTAAAAGAGATGCTAGGTGTTTTAGGAGAATATGAGAAGACATAATTCTAGGACTGGCAGAGATTTGGAGAAGACAGAAAATCTGAGCTTTACCTGTCGCCTGACCTTTTGTCACACAGTGGTGGCTTGTGTGGTTGTTGATGCTGGGAGCTGTGCACTGATGCTTCTTATCCTCTGGAGCTTCCAGACAAAGATAGGCTAGAAAGGCCTGACAAGCTACTCTGACAGATTGTGGTGTTGTTGTTGACTGCCTTTGAGTCGAGCACGATTCATAGCAACCCTATGAACAAAAGGCCTGAAGCCCCTCTACAACAGTTGACATTTATCAAAGTTCACAGAGTTTCCAGAGGCATGTTGTTTAGGAAGTGGATGCCACTCCTGCTTCCAAACCTGTCATAGTATGTTATTGTTTTTATGTGCCGTTGAGTCATCTGCGACATATACTATGTACAGCAGCTCTGAACCCTTCCCTGTCCTTAGCTAGTCTCACTAACTCTGACACACTGAACCTCAATGTCCCGGTCACTGTATCAATCCCAATCCATCTCATTGGGGTCTCCCTCTCCTGTGCTGTCTGCCCAACCTTCCAAGCATGATGTCCTTCTCCAAGGATGGATCTCTCCTGGCCACATGCTCAAAGTAAATGAGGTGGAGCTTCAAAATCCTAGCTTCCAAAGAGAGACATGGTTCCACCCTCTCCAAGACAGACCTACTTGTAATTTTGGCAGTCTGTGATGTGTTCAAGACTCTTCTCCAGCACCACAACTCGAAGGCATCTATTCTTCTTCTAACATCTTTATTCATTGTCCAACTCTCTGAAGCATAACAAGTAATTGGGAAGATCATGGCCTGGATTAGGCACATCTTTGTATCTAGATTGACATCGTTGCTCTTCAGCACTCTGGATAGGTCTATGACAGAAGATTTTCCCAGTGCAATTCATCTTTTGATTTCCTGACTGCTAGTGTTAATTGTGTTGATTGTGGATCTGAGCAAGCTCATGGAAATGCCGTGGATCACAACATAGTATTTTCTGGTGTATAGCTGGACCCTAGGTTGGAAGGTACTGTAAGTCATGTGGTAACCACAGCAAGAAACTCATCGTGTCAATGATCATCAAGATGTCTCAGGATTGGACAGTATTTCATTTTATTAAACATGTGGTCCTTGTGAGTTAGAGCCTATTTGAAGGCTACTAACTGCGACAATCAACATCTGAACTGGGCTTGAAAGGTTGGAGAGGGTTCCAGAGGTGGAATTACAGGGAGAGAAGAAAGGCATTCTCTCCAGAGGAGGACAAAAAATCCACAAACAAACAAACAAACCAGAAGCAAGGCTAGAAGAGAGTTTGGGGCATGTTTGAGAATGGTGGGTAACATGGTATGGCAAGGATCTTTATGGGGAGGGGCGGTGGGAGATAATGCTGGCAGGGAACGTGAATAATTATAAAATTCCTTTAAAAGCATTTCATGGAGTCAGGGTGTTCCATTTCCCCCAGGGAAATTACATTCTTCACCTTACACACCAGCTGAATTGAGGACATAATTGGTTGTTTTAAGCCCCATTATATATAACTCAGTTGAAGGTAAGGATTATGGATTTTGCTATTACTTATGACGGGGTATGCATAATAAGGCCTTTGATAGAACTTAGAACAATGGCATGAAGTACAGTGGTCTGTCCCTCGGCGAGGACACAAGAAAGAAATGACAAAAAATGAGAAATGAGCCAATTAAATGACGCAAAAATATGCGCACAAAGAAATGGAAAAAAAATTTGGACTTTGGGATTTGTGCTTCTAATTCCCTTTTCCTTTTAACCAGTACTCTTACTTCATTAGGATTTGTCCTAGACAATTAGAAATTGGATTACCCTGAGAGGGGGAAATAAAAAAAGAAAAAGGAGTCTAATGACTAATTTTAGGGAGGAATTAGAATGACCTAGTCAACATAGCCTAGAATTTGTTGTTCCGGGTAGCTCAAATTTTTTTCACAGAGGGAACAATGATTCTCATCACTTTCTCCTCTTTTCTTCGGATGATAATTTGATAAGATGCGTTCTGGTTCCAACATACAGTTAGTAAACATCAAACCATATGCAGCTTGAGTAAAAGATCAAAAGACACCGACTCACAGCCATCTTACACACAAATAACAACACATTGCCTCATTCTGTCCCTCCTCAAGGTACCCCTGTTGATGATCTGGCCAAAGATTCATAAGATCTCCATCCATCAGTTCAATTTTGAAAAAGATTTCCAGGCATTTCTTCTAATTCTGTGTTCATTAGCCTTGAAGTTGTGGAAAGCTTAAGTCCTAGATAACCTTGTAACTATCTGAAATACTGTCTGTTGTTATGTGCCATTGAGTCACCTGTGACTCATAGCAACCCTATGTACCACAGCCCTAAAGCTTGCTCTATCCTGTGTTAATGTCACGGTCTCCAACACACCTACCCCCATTACCCTAATCACAGAATCAATCCATATCATTGAGGGTCTTCCTCTCCTGCACTGTCCTCCACCCTCCCAAGCATTACGTCCTTTCCCAAGGACTGGTCCATAGTTGTAACATGTCTGAAGTATGTCAGACGAAGCTTCAGAATCCTTGCTTCCAAGAACCAGCCACTTTTAACCCTCTCCAGTATGAACCCGTTCATTCTCTTAGTAGTTCATAATATATTCAATGCTCTTCTCCAACACAACAGCTCAAAGGCATTGATTCCCTTGCTATCATCCCTAGTCATTGTCCAGCTCTCCGATGTATAACAACTGATTGCAAAGACCATGGCCTGTATCAGGCACACCTTAGTCTCCAGAGTGACATCATTGCTCTTCAGTATTTTGGAGAGGTATTTAACTGCAGACTTTCCCATTGCAATATGTCTTTTAATTTTTTGGCTGCTGATGCCAAGAGTGTTGATTGTGGAGCCAAGCAAATGAAAGCTGTGAACAATCTCAAACTCTTCACCATTTAACATGATGCTGCCAGTTGGGCCAGTGGTGAGAATCTTTGTTTTCTTGATGTTAAGCTTCAATCCATATTGAAGGCTGCAGTCCTTGACCCTCTGCAGCAAGTGCTTCAGATCCTCCTCAGTTTCAGCAAGCAGGGTTGTGTCGTCTGCGTAACACAGATTGTTGATGAATCTTCCACCAATCCTAATGCCACATTTCTCCTCATAGAGCCCAGCCTCCCAGACAATCTGTTCTACATATAGATTGCAAGGGTATGCAGATAGGACACATCCCAGATGTACACCCTTCCCAATTTTGAGCCATACAATGTTTCCTTGCTCTGTTCTGACGACTGCCTCCTGGTCCAAGTATACGTTTCGCATTAGTACTATCAAGTGTTCTCGGATTCCTATTCTTCTCAGAGTCAGCCACAGTTTGTTGTGATCCACACAGTCAAACACCTTTGCATGGTCAATGAAACACAATGGTACTAGTTGGCAAAAATTCCAACATGAGAGCTGGATGTAAATTACCTTAGGAGCAAACTGACAGAAGATGGTAACAAGTGAAAGAATGGAAAGTAATTGCCTGGTATACTTAGAGGTTTGTACAGATGACTCAGAAGACTTACATTTAGAGATTTATGAAAAAAACTTTATTAAAAAGATAGTATAAAGGAAGTAAACTCAATTCTGTTTGTTCAAAGTTTTATGTGAAATTCAGTACTAGGAAAGCTTATCTCCCAGTTTTTCTATCAGCAAACTTGAGGTGTTTCCTAGAACTTGCTGGACCTTCTAATTTTTTGTGTATGCTTGACCTTACCAAAGGAAGCCACCCAAGAATAGGGATTATATCTTTTGTGGTCCCAAACTTGTTTCTTGAAGTTAACATACTGTTATTATTGTTATTAGGGGCTGTTGCGTTGAGTACACGTCATAGTCACCCTATGAACAGTAGACCTGAACCCTGTCCTAGCCTGTGCCATCCTCATCATCTGTGACATACCCGTTGCTGCAGTTATTGTGCCAATCCACCTCAGTGAAGGTTTTCTCCTCTTTTGCTGACTCTCCTCCTTTCCAAACAGAATACGCCTTTCCAAAGAATAGCTTCTCTTAGCAACATACTCAAAGTATACAAGATAAAGCTTTGTCATCTTTGCCTGTAAGCATCATTTCAGCTGCGCCTTCTTCAACGCAAATCTCCAACACATACCAGTGTGCTCCTTGAAAGCAAGGATGGCTTCTATGACATGACAGCTCTTAACAACAACCAAAAATGTACTATATAAAACATTTATGTCCAATGCAAAGTCTTTCATAAAGTTCACTCTAAATTCTAGTAGCATTTCTCTCATCTCCTATATGTGAGCCTTTTCCCAGGTTTTCAGGAGTTTCCTTAATGATATGCTACCTGCCACTCAGGTTGTGCAGAGATCTAGGGCCTTAGCAGTGACTCAGTGAATGCACTGATGTTTAATTTAAAGCTTCTACCCAGAGGGCCCTGAATTTTCATTGAACCCAATTTCAAATCAATATATTAAATTTCTTCCTTAAAAACCACATGGATTAAAAATTAAAGGGCAAATTGAAAGGTAGCAAACTTCTTGCTGGTGTATATCGATCCTTGGATATTGAGGTGTATAATAGAACCAGCTGGGTTTATAGGAAAAGTAAATTAATATGCTCAGCTATTCTCAGCCATACAAGCATTTTAAGCTTTCTGAGCAACTTAAAAATATGTACATGTTAAACAAATCTGATTAATACGTATATAATGCCAGCAAGCAGATGTTCAGAGACTGTTACCTTATCACATCTCTGCCGTTCCTGGGACTGTGGGCTTTGAACTTTGTAATAGTGTGGAATTACGGACGATCCCTGATACCACTTCAGTATGTCTTGTCCTGTCTCTCTTCTGGAGCCAGTCTGCCACAGAGACTCCCTGTGTTCCACAAAACACTAGCACACGTGGGATCAGCATCAGCTCGCTTTGTATTTTGTGGTTTCTGAGGGCTGGAGAGAGCGGGCAACCTGAGGAAGTGAGAAAACATTCAGATGCCGGAAGGAGGGTGACAAAGACAGGGCCAAGTCCTGTGGGGTTTAGACACAAGAGGCTTCAGAAGGGAGGGTCTCTGCGAGTTGGAGTCTCAGAAGATCCAGTTCATATTTCATCCTTTTGTCCTCTTTTGCCCCCTTTTTTTGCCTTTCCTTGACTGAGGCTGGTAACGGGAGTATGTTCCTGTGGCCGCTGTTCCACCTGTATTGTGGTTAACCTTGCTGACTGGCAGGGAGTAGCTGAAAGCTATATGCAACAGCCACATCCTTATAAAACTCTGAGAGAATGCTGACGCCTGATGTGCAAAGGGCTATTCCCTGGAAAGGGACATATATGCTTGGAAAATTTGAGAATCAGTGAAAAAGAAGATCCTCAATGAGTTGGATTGACACTGTGACTGCAGCATTGGGCTCAAGCATGTCAGAGATGAAAAGGATGATACAAGATAGGAAGCAGTTCAGATCTGCTTTTCACAGGGCTGCTATGAGTCTGATTCAACCCTACTGCACTGAAGAACAACAACAATGTGCAAAGTCATCTTATGTATACTATCTACACACACACACACTCCTACACCCCAAAAAAACAATTGAGTACTTTAACCTCTGTATCACAAGGAGACACACACATACACATAAAGAGAGAAAGAGACAGAGAGAGGGGGAAATAGTTACAGTTGATCCTGGAACATGTGAGTTCTCAATAGCCATTATTTTCACCTTCAGCTCATAGGCTGAAAACATCTTGTTCAAATTCTTGCTACAATTAATGAAAATTGTAAAAAAAAAGTTTCATAATTATACCCCTGTAGAGCACTTTTCATCTTAAGTATTCTACTCAAGTCTTTTTCACAAATATACTTCACATAGTTGTAAGCTCACTACTGTGACCTTCTTTCTTCTTTTATTTACTATTTGGTTGTAAGGACTTTCCCTATTTCTGTGTGGGTCATTTAATAATATTAATTGCTGCTGCTGCTGTTGTGGTGGTGGCGGTGGTGACGGTGTACCATCAATGCATACATAGCTGACCCTGAAACAGGTTTTCTCATCACAGGGGAAGAGATTGTCCATCTTTCTGGTTGATTCAGTTGGCTCAATGGTGAGGAGCTGCTCTGTCAATCCAAAGACATGTAGTTCAAATCCGTCCTCTGATCTGTGGGAGAAAGATTGGCATTCTCTTCCCATGAGACTAACTGCCTCTGAAAAACCTGCTGGAGGGTCAGCTATGAATTGATTCAGGCTTGTTGGTCCATAACAACAAAGAAGACATATTGTAACCTCATTATTTATTAGGGACCTATTATATACCAGGTGCTATTGAAGCCACCAAAAATACTGTAATGAAGTAAACAGACAATGGGTAATATGCTAATAGGACTTTTATTTTTTTTTTACTGTGATTTGGTTGAAAACTTACAAACCACAGTTGTTTTTCATTCATACACATTTTAATAACATTAATTACAGTACTATAATGTGATCACATTTTGCCCACTCCTTCCCCGTAATTTTGATTTCCTTTGCTCCTTCTATCCTACAGTTTCCTGTGTTGAGGACTTTATCCTGCAGCAAATGTTCTTCTGGAGTGAGTAGCTACCTACAGTTATTGATCACCTGATAGGCCTATCTATTGTTTAGATGATAAGACTTTTAACAGGGAATCACAAATAAATCACAAGTCACCACTCATTGCCGCTGAGTCAGACTGACTTAGAGATGACCCTCCATTAGGTTTCAAAGGATTTAAATAGCCCATCCTTCTCCCTCAAAGAAGCTGGACATAGGATCCCTTATAATGTGTAACTAACATTTAACCAAGTGGGTAAGCCATATTTTACTTAGCTGCTTCCTTATTGTCTCATATATTGAGCAATGTCATAACCACACAAATATTATTTTCCATTTTTGAAATCTCATTAAGCTAGAATCCTCCATTCATTCCCATTAGTCTATATTTCAACAACAAATATATTAGCATAGTATATTTTTAATAGCTTTAGTAGAAATACTTGTGTTTGGAGAATTCTTATACAATATCCATATAAAGCATAGCAGAACAACATAGGACATATGGTAATCATACAACACATTAAATATTGTTTCTATTATCTTCTACTACTATTACTCTCCCTCCTTCTACTGCTATGGGAGTTCTGGTGCATAGGTCATAACAAGCTTTCCTGATACCTTAAAGGCTGCACAACTCTGGCAGTTCAAATCCAACAAGAGTTCAATGGGAGAGAGATGGGCATTCTCCTTTCTTTGTGATTTACAGAGTCAGAGACCCAATGGAGAGTCACTGCCAATCAGAATCATCTCAATCATAGTAAGTGTACTAAAACTCCAATTTCTCAAGGGAGCCCTAGTGGCCTACCAGTAAGGAGCTACACTGTCAACCCAAAGGCACAGAGTTCAAATACAATAGCCACTATATAGGAGAAAGATAAACAGTCTGAGACATGCAATTTACTGCCTCTGAAAATCCACTAGAGTGTCAGCTATGAGTTGGTTCCAACTGGACAGCACATAATACAAACAACCTATTCTTTGAAATAATTGGAGTTATCCTGCGATGTTATGACATCAGATATAAGAAGTATACAATGTTAAATGCCACACTGAGGAAGAACTTATACGTTTTCCTTAAGTGTAATTTCCCATGAAAATAAAGAGAAACACCACAGAAAATAGAATAAGGTAGATATTTTCTACTGTCTCTTTGGTTTTCTAGATTTCTAGTTATTTTTCCTTGACTCCTCTAATTTCTCTTTTCTGTAGAGCTAAGGTAATATTTGATTAGAAGTTAAAGTTGGAAATCACAAAATTAAGTTCCCTAGTTTGCCCCACATACTTTGGGCATGTTGCTAGGAGGGGCTATTCCTTGGAGAAGGACATGATGCTGGGAAGGGCAGAGGATCCATGGAGGAAAAGAAGACCCTCAACCAAGTGAATTGACATGGAGACTGCTGCAATAAGCTCTTGTGAGTCAGGAACTGTAAGCATAGGCAGGATAAAACAGGGTTCAAATCTTTTGTTCATAGGGTCGCTATGAGGTGTACTCGACTGAACACCACCTAACAAGTTTATGATTCTATTGTCATGTTAATTTCTATGGTTACTTCTGGCTTATTTACTATTTCTTTGTGAAGTCCAGGAGAAAATATTCATAAAGCAGAAGAAGCACATAAAAACCATGCCTTTATCTAGAAATAAAGTAGGTATTTTTGTACGTAGCTCACTCTTGCTTCTTCTCATTTATCATTGAGTGTCTGCTCTGCATATGGATGATCTGAAAAATGCGAGCTGTAAAACAGATCTGCCTCCTGCCTGGGCTTTCTCCTTTGCAGCTAAATGCTCTTTTAAAAATACAACTTCGACTACTTTACCCCCATGTTTTAAACTCTTCTGTGACACACTGCAGGTAAATTCTAAAAATGGTCTAAAGTTGGAAGTGCTAAGTTAACTAATAAAAAAACCTAGGAACTGAAGGAGGAAGGGGATGAAAGGGAAGTAAAAGGCTGCTAAAACTCACATTCTATTGGGGTGGGAAATACAGAATGGAAAGAGAATCTCTTAACATGGAAGTGACATCATGACAGAGAAAACAGTATTTCCTTTTCAAACAGTAAATGAGAGCAATAGATGAGCAATGATGGGGAGCTCTGGTGGCCTAGTGGTAAGGAGCTGCGCTGCAATCCCAAAGTCATGCAGTTCAAATCCATCAGCTGCTCTGCAGGAGAAGGACAGGCCATCTTTTCTCATCCTTAAGAGGCAGTGTGATTAAACTGCCTCTGAAAATTTGCTGGCAGTCAGCTATGGGTCGGTTCTGACTCGACAGTATATAACAACAACAACAATAATGGGGGAATGAAAGATTGTGAAGCTCCAAAGTGGGAAAATGTAATGAGAAGCAGTTTGAATTGAATTCCTCAAACAAGGAAAAAGAAGACGTGGAAAGGAAGAAATCAACATACAAACAAACAAAAAAAAAACCCCAAACAAACGAACTCATGAAAAAAATCCACAAAACACTATACAAGGTAAAATAACCAGGCCCTTTGCTGCCCAGTTAAACCAGCTTGGGAGATGCCTCATTAAGACTCCAAGACTATATGTCTTTATGGAAGGAGAATGCCCACATTTCTGCTGTGGAGTAGATGGTGGATTAAAATCCCTGACATTTAGTTAGCATTGCAACACATGCTACACTACACCACACTACCAAAACACATTACTATAAAAGAGGAAAGAAATATATAAAGAAATATCTGAAAAATAGATACATATAAATAAAGATATGCATATGTATGTATATATATTGCCATGGAGATTGTTCTGACGCTTAGTGATTTTCTATCAGGTTTTAAAGGTAAGTCATAAAAGAAGCAGACTGTTCATCCTTGAAGCAGATGTTAGATTCAAACCACTAGAAACACGATCTTTTGATTAGCAGTGCAACACTTAGAGAGCCTATGCTCTTGTTGTTAGGTGCTGTAAGGTTGGCGCCAACTCATATTGAAGCTATGAACATCAAATTAAAACTTTTCTCTGCACTGTACTGTCCTAGAATTTCTGCCATACTCAAACTCGTTGTACAGTCACTGTGTCAATGTATCCCACTGAGGGTTGTCTTCTCTTCTGTTGACCCTCTACTTTTCCAAACATAATTCCTCTTTCCAAGGATGAGACCCTCCTCACAACATGCTCAAAGTATATGAGGCATAGTTTTACCATCCTTGCCTTTAAAACTCTGATTACACTTTCTCTAAGATAAATTTGTTTGTTCTTTTGGAGACCATGGAATAGTCAACATTTTTACCACTACCACAATTCAAAGACACTGACTCATCTTCTGTCATCCTTATTCATTGCTAAACTTTCACATGTACATGAGGCAATTGAAAACATCATGCCTTGGGTCAGACACATATTCATCTTTAAACTGGCATCCTTATTCTTCAGTACTTTAAAGAGGTCTTATATAGCAGATTTCCTGAAAGTGACACATGTTTTGTTTTCTTGACTGCTGCTACAGTATGTATTGATTGTGAATCCAAGTAAAATTAAATCCTTGGTAACTTTAATCTTTTCTCCCTCTGCATATGTCATCCAGTTGTGAGGACCATGTTTTCCTGATGTTAGATCAGATCTGATGTTTTCTTACTATGTTAGTCCTATATTGAAGGCTACAGTCTTTGATTTTCTTCAGTAAGTGCTTCGAGTTTTCTTCACTTTCTCTAAAAATGTTCTATTATCTGCGTAATGTAAATTGTTGATGAGCCTTTCTCTAATCCTAACACCACGTTCTTATACTCTCATGTTATTTATTCAGTATATATATATATATATATGTTGTTGATTGCCTTTGAGTTGAGCATGACTCATAGCAACCCTATGGACAAAAGGCCTAAAACCCCTTTACAACTGTCGACATTTATCAAATTTATAGAGTTGCTGGAGGCATGTTGTCTAGGAAGTGGATGCCACTCCTGCTTCCAAATATATATATAATATATATATATATATAATAGGTATAGAGAAAGGATGTAACTCTGAAACACGTATTTCTTGATTTTAAGCCATGCAGTAGCCCCTTTTTCTGTTCACACAGCTCTTTCTTGATCTATATATAGGTTTCACATCAGCTCAATTGTTTTTTTTTTTAATTTACACTCTTCTGAATGTTACTGATACCTTATTGACACCATCAAATGCTTTCGTATAGTTGATAAAGCACAGGCAAACAACTTTCAGGGAGCTCTGGTAGCCTAGTGGGTAAGGAGTTGTGCTGTCAACCCGAAAGGCTAATGACTCAAATCTATAAACTACTTCAAGGAAGGAGGAACATTCTCCTTCTGTGTGATTTAGAGTCTCTAAAACCCACCTGAGGATCAGCTATGAGTTGGTTCCCACTATATGACATGCAACAAATGTAGATAGATATAGAGATAGAGCTATTTAATAAAGATAGATATATTTAATATAGATATACAGAGAGAGAGAGAGAGAGCAAGAAAGAGAAAAGATTGAAGTTGCCAATTATTTTATCTTACTTGGATCAACATCCTTGGTACAAGGAGTAGGAGATCAAGCAATGTGTTAATTGGGTAAATCCACAGTCAGAGACCTCTCCAAAATATCAGAAAACAGTGATGTCAATTTGAAGACTACCCATAATCTTTTTCAATCACTTGCTACACACTGAAAACTGGACAATGAATAAGTACTACAGAAGAAAAATTGATGCCTTTTAGTTGTGGTGTTGGAGAAGAGTACTGAACACCCAATGAACTTCCAAAAGAATGAAAAGATATGTCTTGGGAAACCAGAGTGCTCCTTGGAGGTAAAGATGGTGAAGCTTAATCTTTCATCCTTCATGTTGCTGTTGTTGTGTACTGTCTAGTAGAAACTGACTCATAGCTGACCCTCCAAGCAGGTTTTCAGAGGCACTTAATTGCATAGGAAGATATTGCCAATCTTAGCATGTTGCTAGGAGGGGCTATTCCTTGGAATGGGACATCATATTTGGAAAGGTGCTGCATTAGTGAAAGAGATGAATTGACACAGTGACGACAACAAACAGCAATAGATTCAAATGTGTCAGAAATGATGAGGAGAGCACAAGATATGACAGGGTTCAGGTCTATGTTCATGGGGTGGCTGTGAATTATACTCTACTTATAGGCATCATCAACAACAACATATATGTATTTGTGTACATATACAGATATAGGTTGGTAAATAGCTAAATCTCCAGGAGTTCTGTTGGTCTAATCAGCAGGAACTACATTGTACACCCAAAGACACATAATTCAAATCCATCAGCTGCTCTGTGGGGGAAAAAGACGGGCAATATCTCCCTATGCAATTTTTGCCTCTTAAAATCTGCTGGAAGGACTTGAGGGTACAAACCACCACCACCACCAATTATATGTAAATCTAATATGATGGAGGTAATAAAATCAATGACATCAATGAACATAGTATATAAGAACAAATGGCATCCACCTTTTAAAAAAGGCTATACAATTATATGCTGACTTTAAGATGGTTCCTTACAAAGAAGTATGAAAATAAAGGGATGGAAAAGTAATTACCAGATAACTGGAAAAAAACACACCCCAACCCAAAAGAAAGGTAATATTAATATCAGATAAGATGAAATTTGAAGTTAAAATTGGTAACAAAAGATATTTCAAAATAATCAAGATATAGTTTATGAAGAATATTTAATACTTACAAACTCTTATGTGTTAACAACCTAAAAATTAAGTAGATAAAGCAAAATCCAGTTGGAATAAAAGAGAACGCAATAAAAACTATAATGTAAAATGTCAATGTCTCTTTTCAAAATTGGCCAGATCTAATTTTATGTCTTCAGATTTTGCTTATCTTCTTTCTTTTGTCCAAAATGGCTTTATCCTTATCTCCAAAATAGAATTTAGAATTTCTCTACTCTGGACTTCAATGGACTCATTGTATGCATTTATTGAACACAGATCTAAAAGCTTTTACCATACCCATTGGTAAAAGGTCTCTCTCCCCAGGAGGTTGTAAGTTGTAAGATAATGCATTCAAGAAGATAATCTTTATTCATTAATAAAAACGTTTTAAGCCTTCCATCCTAACCATCATTGAATTTCTTCTCTTGAACTATGATTTCCTTCAGTCAAGTCACCAAACATAGGCCAATCATATCAAAGAAGTGGTCAAAATGTCAAAATCTTGCTTGTAATTAAACAAACAAAAACTCAATTACGTTCACAATGAAAGTATAAATATTTCCCTGCCACTTATTTAAATTGAAAAACCATTTACAAGCCATGCAAAGAGTGTAGAGGTGAGTTGAAGGGAAAGCTAGAGAGGTGTTGAAAGATTTCCAAGAAGTGTCCCTGCCTTCTTCAGCTAAATCCTCAGAGGGAGAAAAATAGAATTCATTAAGGTTACAGATCTGTTAGCACAATGCATAGGACAAGAAGCAAGTTCCTAGAATTTTCTCTGCATTTTTGTGAATGAAGTTTGTATTAGCCAACTTTTGCAGCATCAATTAATGGCCCCATAATTTCAATGATCTTCATAGATGAAAATTTATTTCCTGCCCATGTGTCTGTGAGTAGTGTGGGTTTATTAAATTTGTCTTCTTTCTCCAGGGCCTACATTGGTAGACTAGGCATTGTTTAGGTGGAGGGTTAGAGAAAGGGAAGAAGACCCTTACTGAGAGAGACTGACATGGTGACCACAGCAATAGGCTCAAGTATATCAGATATGATGAAGATGGCACAGGTTAGGACAGGATTTAGGTCTGTTGTTCATAGGATTCCTATGAGTCTTACTTGACAGCACCTAATAACAACAGGACACATGTTTTCATGGTAGAAGACAAGACCAATAAAGGTCAGGTTTAAACCTTCAGTCCCATTTAGGACCTCTGCTCAGAAGCTGTTATGTACAGTTGAGTAGCCTGTGACTCATAGTGACCCTATGTACAATAGTCCTAAACCCTGCTCTATCCTTTGCCAATCTTATTGTCTCTGACACGCCTATCCTCATTACCCCAGTGACTGAATCAATCCATCTTATAGACAATCTTCCTCTTCTGTGCTGTCTTTCCACCCTCCCAAACGTGACATTCCTCTCCAAGGACTGATCCTGCCTTACAACATGTCCAAAGTATGTCATACAGAGCTTCAGAATTCTTGCCTCCAAGGAATAGCCTGGCTCTATCCTCTCCAGGACGAACTTGTTTGTTCTCCTAGCAGTCCATGGTATGTTGAATGCATTTCTTCAGCACCAAAGCTCAAAGGCATCATCTTTCCTTCTATCATCCCTAGTCATTGTCTGATGCATAGCAAGTAATTGCAAAGACCATGGCCTATATCAGGCTCACCTTAGTCTCCAGACTGACATCGTTGCTCTTCAGTACTTTGGAGATGTCTCTGACAACAGACTTTCCCAATGCAATTAGTCTTTTAATTTCCTGGCTGCTGGTACCAATAGTGTTGACTATAGAGCCAAACAAACTGCTGCCCATCAGCCCAGCGGCGAATGTCATATCTGTTCACAGTTCATTAACTAATACATATCATACGACCAAACCTAAAGAAATGAAGGAGCACTGGAAACTTAGTGTTAAGGAATTAAGCTGCCAATGAAAAAGTATATGCTTCTAATCTACCAGCTGCTGTACAGGAGAAAGATAAGCAGTCTCCTCTTGTGTGATTTACAGCTTCTGAAAACCTGCTGGAGGGTTAGCTATGGATTGGTTCTGACTCAGTGATGTATGGTGACAATAAAGATAATGAGACAGGGATATAGAATTTTGCCACAGTTGGTAAAGACAGGACATGAGACAGTGGTAGGACTTATAATCTTTTTATTACTTGGTTGGGGAAGAGAATCTATCTACTGAAGTGTGTTGTTGTTATTGTGGTTGTTAAGTGTCAACGAGTAGAGTATGACTCATAATGACCCTATGAATGACAGATCTAAACCCTGTGCTAGCCTGTGCCATCCTCACAATCTCTGACACACTTGAGCCCGTTTTCTACAGTCATTGTGTCAATCCATCTTGTTGAAGGTCTTTTTCTCTTTTGCTGACCCTCCACCTTTCCAGGCATGACGTCCTTCTCCAAAGTCAACTGCAACACAGTAGCCCTATGAACAAAGGACTTGAACCTTGCCTTATCCTGTGTCATCGTCATTGTCTCTGATTTACTTGAGTCCATTGTTACAGCCATTGTGTCATAGGACCAGTAAGTAGAAGTGGTCATCATGGCATATGTAGGCTGAGAGGCCAAAGGCTTTGCACAAAGTCACAAGAAAGCTTCTGAAAGTTACTCTGCTCCTTGTCATTGTTAGGCCCTGATGGGTCAACAATGATTCATAGTGACTGAACAACAGACCTCAGCCTTGCCTTATCTTGCATCAATGTCACAATCTCTGCCATGTTCAAGCCCTTTATTGCAGTTGCTGTGTCAATCCATCTAGTGAGAACCTTCCTGTCTTTTGCTTTGGGTATACTTTTACACTATAGTTAGTTCATGAGAACTCAGATTCCCATGACCTGGGAGAAGGAAAGTTTGGAAGTGGATAGGAATACCAGAAGAATGCCTATCTGTGTTTCATTGATTATGAAAAGGCATTTGACTGTGTGGATCATAACAAACTGTGGCTGACTCTGAGAAGAATGGGAATCCCAGAACATTTTATTGTGCTAATGCGAAACCTGTACTTGGACCAGGAGGCAGTAGTCAGAACAGAGCAGGGTAACACTGCATGGTTCAAAATTGGGAAGGGTGTACGCCAGGGATGCATCCTATCTCCATACCTTTTCAACCTATATGCAGAACAGATTATCTGGGAGGCTGGGCTCTATGAGGAGAATTGTGGCATCAGGATTGGTGGAAGATCTATTAACAATCTGTGTTATGCAGATGACACAACCCTGCTTGCTGAAACTGAGGAGGACCTCATGCACTTGCTGCGGAGGGTCAAGGACTGCAGCCTTCAGTATGGACTGAGGCTCAATGTCAAGAAGACAAAGATTCTCACCACTGGACCAATTGGCAGCGTCAGGATGGATGGCGAAGAGAATGAGATTGTTCACAGCTTCAGTTTGCTTGGCTCCACAGTCAACACTCTTGGCACCAGCAGTCAGGAAATAAAAAAGCGTATCGCAATGGGAAAGTCTGCTGTTAGGGACCTCTCTAAAGTACTCAGGAGCAACGGTGTCTCTCTGGAGACTAAGGTGCGCCTGATACAGGCCATGGTCTTTGCAATCGCTTGTTATGCATGAGAGAGTTGGACAATGACTAGGGATGACAGAAGGAGAGTGGATGCTTTTGAGCTGTGTTGCTGGAGAAGAGTACTGAATGTACCATGGACTGCCAGGAAAACAAACAGATTCATCTTGGAGAGGATTAAACCAAGCTACTCCTTGGAGGCAAGGATTCTGGGGCTTCGTCTCACATACTTTGGACATGTTGCCAGGAGGGACGGGTCCTTGGAGAGGGACATCATGCTTGGGAGGGTGGAGGAATGGCGCAGGAGGGGAAGACCCTCTCTGAGATGGATTGATTCGGTGACTGGGGTAATCGGGATGGGGGTGTCAGAGGCAGTGAGATTGGCACAGGATAGAGCAGGGTTTAGGGCTGTTGTGCA
Organism: Elephantulus edwardii; assembly: GCF_000299155.1. Classification (NCBI taxonomy): domain Eukaryota; kingdom Metazoa; phylum Chordata; class Mammalia; order Macroscelidea; family Macroscelididae; genus Elephantulus; species Elephantulus edwardii. Next base: position 5,152,427 of record NW_006399825.1, on the reverse strand, counting down.
TAGGGTCGCTATGAGTCGCAAACGACTCGATGGCACATAACAACAACAACCACAACAAAGTAACTAGGGAAAAAGTTATGGCATTAGACAGAAGCTGATCTCAGTCTTCAAATTAATAAATTGTATTTGTGCTCATTGAAAATATCATGTTTATATCTATCATCCTTGCCTGGCAGGTGCTCAAGGAATGACTTTGAATAAAGAGCTGTAAGATGATTGGCTACTTAAAACCTAAAATTTTTATTTGTAATTGAAGTTTGGATAAATTGTTTGTCTGTTTAAACTTTAGAAATTCACCAAGACTTTCTTCAGCAGTGTACCTGTGTGGGTTTAAATAGCTAACTAGATCAATAACAGTACAGTTTTTACATTAAAAGTCAGAGCCTTGGCATATTGTTGTTGTTGTTGTTATGTGCTGTCGAATTGCCTGCAACTCATAATGACCCCATTTACAATAGCTCTGTACCCTACCCTTTCTTGAGCTAGTCTCACAGACTCTGACCCACCTAATCCCATTGCCCCAGTTACCATGTCAATCCATCTCACCTGGGATTTTCCCCTCCTGTGCTGTCCCTCCATCCTTCCAAACATGATGTCCTTCTCTAAGTACTCGTCCCTCCTGGTTATGTAGCAAAAATAAGAGACAGAGCTTCAAAATCCTAGCGTCCAAGGAGAAAGTTGGTTTTTTCCTCTTCAAGACAGATCTATTTGTTTTCCTGGTGCTCCATGGTATGACCAATATTCTTCTCCAGCACTAAAACTCAAATCTATCAATTTTTCTTCTTTCATCCTTAGTCATTGTACAGTCTCTGATGCATAGCAAGTAATCGTGAAAACCATGGCCTGGATCATGTGCACCTTAGGCTCTGGACTGACATTATTGCTCTGTAGCACTCCAGAGAGGTCCCTGACAGCAGACTTCCCCAATACAATTCGTCTTTTGATTTCCTGACTTCTGGTACCACCAAGAGTGTTGACTGTGCAGCCAAGCAAGGTGAAATTGTTAACAATCTCAATGTCTTCTCCATCAATCATGATGCTGCCAATTGGTGAGACTCATTGACTTCTTGCTGTTGAGTTTCAATCCATATTGAATACAGTCCTTACTTTCTGCAGCAAACACTTCAGGTCCTCCTTGGTTTTGGCAAGCAAGGTTGTATCATCTGCACAATGCATGTTGTTGATGAGTTTTCCTCCAATCCTGATGCCACACCCCTCCTCAAAAAGTCCAGCCTCCTGAATGATCTGTTCTGCATACAGATTGAAAAGGTATGGAGACAGGATCCATCCCTGATGCACTCTCTTCCTAAATTTGAACCATGCCATGTTTCCCCTGCTCTGTTCCATTTAATTCTTCACTATAAAATTGAGAACAAAATAAAATAGAAATAGCAAAAAAGATGTTCTACCACTTCTTTAAATACTTGGTCATTCACATACATGTAAACACAGAAAGTTACTTGGCTTAAATTGAAATTACCATTTGAATTTCCTGATGACTAAAGTTAGATAATAAATAAGAATGACAGAAGAAAAAATGATGCCTTTGAATTGTGGTGTTGGAGAAGAGTTCTGACTAGCCCATGAGCTTCCAAGAGAACAATTAATTCTGTCTTAGAGGAAGTGCAATCAGGAAGCTCTTTATAGACAAGACTGGTTAAACTTCACCTCACATTCTAATGGGGAAGAAAGAAAGAGAAAGAGATGAAGACCCCCTTTAGTAACTGTTACAATGGACTTGACCAACAACACATTGGAAGCTTGCTCTCTTTGCCCCATGTTCACACTCTTCTGCATACTGGAGACCTTTTATAGCCTCTGGAAACCTGCTGGAGGGTCAGCTATGATTTGGTTCCCACTTGAATGGAAATTTTTTAGTTTCTTCTTGTTGTTGTTATTTAATTATACTGAATATCATTCTTTATACTTATTTGCTGTTTATATATCTTTGTTGGTAAAATGTCAAGTCTTTTTCTAATTTTTCCTACTGCATTTCTGGTTTTTGTTGTATTGTTTTTAGTAGTTTGCTGTACTTTTGGGATCCAAGACCTTTGGATTACTAATATCTTTTTTTCAGTTTCTGGGTAAAATTTTTATCTCTTAATGTGACCTTGTTATTAAAAGAAATCATTAATTTGAATATAATTTACTATTTTTTAAATATTGTTCTTTTTTTGTATGTGTGTCTTGCTTAAGAACTGTGTCCCTTTCTAAGGATACAAAAATACTCTTCTATGTTTTTATACTCTCTTTTGAAAGATCTTTTTCAAATATTTGCTTTTTTTGTACTGGCCTTGTCTCCTTGGCCCCTGCTCATATACTCCTGTGGTACAGGAAAGATTATTCTGTTACTCTTCTAGAGTTCTATCTTGGGGTCCGCATGCACTCAAAATCATTAAATATTGAACTTCTCTGTGAGCAGAACGTTGTACAAGAAGCAACATTGGAATTTAAATTTGGGATGTGTGAGCAGAGTCTTTGAAAGAAATCCCTGAATTCTTAGCAACTCTCCTCTCTCAGTTTTCTGAAGTTTTATTCTTTTTTCTTCATTGTGCTTTCATTTTTATCATACATCCAGAATGCCTATTTAATCCAAACCCCACAAAACCACACTGTGAACAGATGCCATGCTTTCCTTAAGGTAACAGAAGAAGGAAAAGGACAGAGGGAAACTGACCCCAATCCAGGGAAACTCGGCCTTAAGCCAGTATTAGCACTAAATGCATCTTTCCTCACTACCACCCAGAGAAGGGAGAAAGAGACTGATTTTTTTGTTACTTTCTAAAAAAAAAACAATAGCACAAGTTAATGCATAAGATTCTATCGGATGAAAACTTTATGTCAACAGCTTAAAGTGTCATCTCTATTGTCTCTTCTCCAACTTCATGGTTTTAGAGGTAAACTACAGTTTAGATTTTTTTTTCTTGTGTGAGAGAAGTTATGAAGGTTGGTCTCTGGGGTGAATCCTTATGGGGAAAGAAAAGGAAAAAAAAGCAGTGCTCTCATGTAGCTCTATCAGAGTTTCATTTTGTTTCAACAGCTTGACCAAATGCTTTTAGGAGAATGAAGCCATTATTTAAGCATCGGTTTGGAGTTGATGTGAGACCAATGAACAGATTTTATGTCCTGTGCCAAATTTCATTTTGTCTACAAAATGGAAACCACCAGAAAACTAGAGTATGAAGAGAAATACAAATATCTTTAAGACTGAAAAAAGACCTGTGACTCAAAGTCTGTGTAGAAGGCTTTTGCTGTGCCATTTTAGTCTGTTATTAGAGAAACGAAACAGTAGTTCCATAAATGGTATTACACTCCAAGTGTACTAAATAGCCATAAAAGTGAAATATTATGACTTTCAAAACCCCTACAAAACGAATAACTTTTTTCCCCTAAACAACAAGATTGTACTGTGAGATAAAGTTTTGTTTTTGAGATCTAGTAACACAAAACCAGATCCAACATGTTGTTTCTGCCAATTGATTATTCATCTAATGGACACTGAATGCTTAGTTTGTGCCAGAAACTGCTATATATTGAAAATATTAAGATAAAAAAGTAAAAGTATTTGTCGTTTAGGATTTTATGGTGGGGAAGCAGATAAGCAAATTGTCAACTGCATGGTATAGTATTATGCACTATGGGGAGTTATCACAGGGGACAAATACTATCATAGTTTAATAGAATATGCAAAGAAAACAATCAATGGGTAGGTTGGAGTGCTGACCAAGCCATGAAACAATTATATACTTATGATATAATTATATAAACAATTATATACTTATAATAATTCTGAAGAAGAGTTGTAGGAAGGAGCAGGAGGTGAGCTAGAAAGTTAGTTGAAAGAATGTTCATCTGTTGTGGTTAAGGCCATGGAGCAGGACTTGGAAAAACTTAGAAAAAGGGAAAGTAGAGCATCAAATGCTTCACAGAGGAAAACTCAAAGGAGACATATATTATCGGATTTCATAGTGCCGAGAGAAATCATTGGAAATTAAATCAAGACCACTTTGGAGAAGTAATGGACAAGGAATATAGATTGCTATTGCAATCTATGCTGGGAAAGATGTTAAGAAGCAAGTGTAAAGTTGGTGGCTATCTCCCTTAAGAATCTTGATTAGAAGACAGAGACCCCAAAAGAGGGTTTAGAGGGTTTTGTTTGTTTCTTAAGGTATTTCCAATTTTAAATTTTCTATTTTGAGAACATTTTAGACTTCAGAAAATGTCCGAGAATGATACAAATAAATTCTGTATACGTTTTAGTCATGTTTCCCAAATGTTAATATTTTATGCTTTTTTACTTTACTTTTCATTTTTTGTTATAGATTTCCCCCAAACTGTTAAAGACAAAGTTACAGACATGATGCTGCTTTACAGTCAGTCCACTAGTATGTTTTCTATAAAGCAAGGATAGGTATTTGCCTAACTATAGCATATCATAAAAATCAAGAAGTCAGTGATGGTGCAATGCTATCACCTAATTTATAGATCTCCATCACATTTCATCAATTTTAACAGTAAGATCCTGTGTTACAAATGAAAGTCCTAGCTCATGTGTTGCCTTCAGTTGTTGTGTCTCTTTTGGTCTTTTAAAATCTGGAATAGTTCTTTAGTTTTCCCTTGTGTTTTTATATTTGTTATTGTATTTTTAATAGAATAGACCAGCTGCTGTGTAGGATGTACCTTGATTTGAGCTTTTCTGATGCTTTCCCATAATGAAATTCTGATCATACATTCATGGCAGGAATATATTTCTTTGCTTGTTTATTTTTATTCTTTATTTATGTGAAAGTTTGCAACTCATGTTGGTTTTCTTTACAGTAATCCATAGGTGTTTTGTTTTATAACATCAATTATCATTGATTAATGTAATTATTTCATTGAAATTTCTAATCAACAATGTGATATTGCCTCTCCATTCACCTAACTTTACTATTAATTTTTATCCCCTTTTTCACTCTTTTCAAGGCCATTAAACTTCCAAGATTGATCCTATCTCTAAAGATTTCCTTAGTCTTTTATATTAGTGGGCTTATGCCACAATTATCCTTTGGTGACTGGTTTATTCCTCAGTAAAATTTGTTCTAGATTGATCGAAGCATTGTAGTATTTCATGAATTTTCGATCATATCTTAGTAACACATAACACTCTATTGGGAGACTGTACAAGAGTTTATTTAGCTACTTGTTTATTTATGTACATGTGGGTTGTTTCCAACTTTACTATTATAAATAATGCACAATAAACATAGATTTGTATATGTTTGTATCAAAGACGTTATTTATAATAAGATCTATATTACTTAGTAGAGAGATTACTAGATCAAATGGTATTAATTGTCTTAATTTTTTAGAGAAGCTGTATGCCATGAATATTATAGATGTGATCATATCAGGAGGCGTATGATGTTGATTTGTTCTGATAGTGGTCATTTTAATCACTGGTTAGATGACATTTGCTAGATTCCTCCACTAAAAATTGTTTTTCTCTTTGTAACTGGTAAGAATTTTACAAAGAATGATTTCAGGTTATGAAAGGAGTATTTCCTCAATTGTTTACCCATTTTCTAGCCATTGCATCGATGGATGATTCTTGCCTGAATCAATTAATTTCTTAATTGCCAAGTGACTATTTCTTTTTATGTTTATGATTTTGTTTTATAGCATAAGGAAGAGCTATCTCATCTCCTCCATTTGTGCAATTATTGATGTTCTCATCTTTATCATGATGTAAATTTATATCTTTACAATATTTAACTATATTATAATTTTTCAGACTCCTGAGACTTTTGAAACACATGTTAAAGACAGAGGAGATAGAAGAGAGCGCATGAGTAATGCAGCAAAGCGGTTTTTATTCTACTGATTTCTGTTAAACTCTTATGAGAGAGACTAGGGGTAGAAGCAGTGAAGTTGATGAAACTGGGGTCACCTCTCAGAGGAAGTTCATGTGTGGGGAGGGCAGCTCAGGAGGAGCACTTAATGGGGGGCAGACCCTTTACTAATGTGATTTTTGTGCTGTGGGTTGTGCTGAGAGGATGCATGTGGGTTGGTGAAGGCTTTGTGAGGAAATAACCTTTGATCTGCATCTCTGCACGTTGGGTCTGAGGGTAAGGAAGCAAGGGAGGAAAGGATAGTAGGAAAGATGTTCCAGTCAGGGGTCCCTGTGGAAATAACTTGTGCGTTTCCTCTGGATGTTTGGAGGTGTGGAGGGCCAACAAAATATGCTGCAAGGACTTTCTGTCACTTACTTAAGGCTTAGTTTGCATTTGCTCATTTTAAGTAAGAAGAATCCCTTTGGGCATTTTGATTTAGAACAAATCTACCCTTCCTCAATTTTCCTAACCTCTGTTAAGTGACTGGCAATCATTAAAACCAACTCCATGTAAACTCAGGAGTTAATTGCTAGCTCTGAGCAGACACATTCAGAGAACCGTGTCATTCGGAGTGTGTGGAAATGTGGGGTTTTTCCCTTGGCATATTTACTTTTGACACCTGAAAATGTACTCAGGACCATTTACACAAATAAATCTGAAGGTGGTGTTAATCATTTGGCTTTATATTTTGAGCCACACTAACAAGAAACAAATGGAAACTGGAAAAGGGGGAAAAAAAACCCCAAGCCCCCAAAACTCTCTTCATTTCAGGTTTCCCCATCATTTCAAAGATGCAGAAAACAGTAAGTTGGTTAAACTTTCAACAGATAAATTATTTACACCTGAAAAAACTCTGGAACAAGTTATTTTGTTTCTTTTGTTATAGGATGATGAGGCAGATTAATAATATTTTAAATACCTGGAAGCAAAAAGGGAATCCATCTGTTATTCCATTATCCAGCACACACAATATTCCCTGAGAAATCGAAAGTCAAAGATTCTGGAGCTTAGATTTCATTTTCGCAAATGCTGTCTAGCTGCAAATGTAGGTCACATAGTTTTGGCATCCTGTGTGGGTTTCCAGCTGTCTGCTCAACGCGAAAACAGAAGGATCGTGTTCTATTGCACAGTAAACTCAAGGGTGGATTTCACATTAAAGCCTAAAGTTATTCACTTACTAAAATTTTTTTCAACATTCTCATTTCTGGGGGTTTTCTTTTCTTCTTTTAAGAGGTCAGAATTTTTTAGACCATAGAAAGAATACAGTGTATTCTTTCTATCTGCAGACTTGAGAACTTTCTACAAAATTGAATTAAAAAGAAATTTAATCATGGTATTAATATAATTAGTGTTAAACCCTGGCCTGTGATAGTTCAAATTATCCCCAATGTAAATAAAAAGAAGTTAACATGCTTCTGCATTCACTACATTGTTCTTGAGCTTTTGGGAATGGGAGAGCAAGAAACAGAATAAAGGCCCACTGTAGTGTAAGAGTTAGACTCAAATATTGATGCTAACAGAATAACGACTTCATTTTACTTAGATTCACAATCCATACACTTGGGACCAGCAATCAGGAAATTAGGAGACATATTGTACAGGGAAAGTCTGTATTCAGGGACTTCTCCAAATTATTGAGGAATAATGATGTCATTTTGAAGACTAAGGTGCACATGACTCAGGCCATGGTCTATTCAGTCACTTGCTATGAATCTGAGAACTGGACAATACATATGGTGATGAAAAAGAATGAATGCCTTTGAACTGTGGTGTTGAAGAAGAGTGCTGAAGATCCCACAGCCTGCTAAAAGAACAAACAGGTATGTCTTGGAGAAAGTGCAGCCAGAGTGTTCCTTGGAAGCAAAGATGATGAAGCTTTGTCTCACATGCTTTGGTCATCTTACTAGGAGAGGTTATTTCTTGGAGAGGGACATCATGCTTAGGAAGGTGGAGTGGCGGCAAAGGACAGGAAGACTCTCAACCAGGTGGGCTGACATGGTGACTGTAGCAATAGGCTTGAGAGTGTACAAATTGGACAATATTCAGATTGGTTGTTCATAAGGCTGCTATGAGTAATATTCAACTTGAGGGTACCTATTAACAACAACAACTATTACAACAACAACAGAATAAAGCAGTAAATTAGAACTGTCTATAACTGTTGTGTGTTGTTATTGTTGTTGTTATGTGCATTCAAGTCAACTATGATTCATAGTGACCCTGTGCGATACCTCTGAACCCCACTCTATGCTGAGCCAATCTCACTGTCTCTGACTCCCCCACCCTCATTACTCAGTTATTGTGTCAATTCATCCAAGGGCTGTCATGGATAAAAATGTTGCACATTATCAAAGAGAAAGCCATTTGGGATGTGTCCAAAAAGGTATGTGAATGTCTTAACTCAGGTTCATCGAATAAGATAGTTGAAGAACTCCCTTGGCTGGTCATGAAATAATCTGTCACCTTCCACAGGGCAAGTTAAAGAAAATTCTACAAATGGAGATTTTTTTTCATTTGATTTCAAGGAACAGAAGCCAACTAGACTCAGCGTACACTAAAAATGGGGATATATATTCTAAGACTCAGAAGCATCTCACTGAACCGTGTAAGATGCCATTCTGATCTCCGTGAGACAGTTGAAGCAAACGCAGGAAAGTCATAATGCATCATCCATATTCACTCACATGGTGGACTGACTGTTACCACTTCTCCAATCCCCGTGGTAAACTATGGCTGCTCATAGGTTCCCAGTTTACATCCTGCCACAGAATTCTACATCAAGTTCAGAAAAAACATTTTGTCAGCTAGAGGAAAGGTGTCTATTTCTTATTCAGTCAACCACAGCCAAGATAAGTCATAAAGTAAAACATGTTCGTGGTAAACCGCCTCCCCTCCAAAAAAAAAAAAAAAGGGACCATGATAGTGGTGGGAATGTGGAACATTTGCATTTTCCAAAGAAGGGAGAATCTTTGTAAGCAAGAACAACACCAGCATGTGTCTGTGTAATCCACGGGGCTACAAGGATATCTGTCCTCACGTAATAAAGAAGGGACCGCCAAAAACACTGCAAATAGATTTAAAAGTGGGAAAAGACTAGGAAAGTCCAAATGATAAGGAGATCTGGTGCTTGGAGGATTAAGAAAAACTTCTCAGAGGAGAAGACATTGAAGATGGGCTTTGACAAGGGATAGATTACAAAAGTATAGATATAGCAGAGAGGAGGGGAATGACAAAGGGGGAAGATACCACAGGGAGATTGAACATCATCATTCTAGAGGTCTGGAGGCAAATCGCATCAGATTTGGCTTGGCTGCCAGTGATGAAACTACAAAGTAGCTGTGGCTAAGAAAGACAGAAGTTTATTCTTCTCTCACATAAAGAAGGTCAGAGTCAGTAGAACGGCCCCATGTTCTTCAGGGCTCGAGGCTAGTCACCATATGCACACATTCTGACTAGGTAGATGGAGAAAGGTATCTTTCAAGGACACATTTAATGATGTTGCCTAAAAAATGCTCCTTACATTTTTATTTGCATCCTGTTTGCTATAACGTCATACATCATTTCAAGGCTAAGCAATGTACTGGCAAACAAAGTGTACTATTGTTAGGGAAGAATAAATATTGGTAGAGAACACACAATCTCTTCTACACAGTTTGCCAAAAGCTGTACCTAAGACTGAGACTGCATGTTAAACTACAAGTTTTTAATTACTTGGCCAATGATGTTTCTACTCTCTCATTTCCATTTCCATCTTACAGTCAGATCCCTTTCACAACTGACCCTGCAGCAAGTTTCTGAGGCTGCAAATTGCAGTGTAGGAGACTGCCCATTTTCTCCTTCTGAGCCTCTGGTGGAAACAAACTGCCAAAGAGAGTGGTCTTTGTGTTTCCAGCACTTCTCCCTACAGACTACACCATCAGTTTTCTTTACTGGAGATATGAAAAGAACTCCCTGGTGGTTCAGTAGTAAGAAGCTGCATTGTCAAACAAAAGCATGTGGTTTGAATCCTCCAGATTCTCCATGGCAAAAAAAGAATCTCTTCGTGTGTAATTTGCTGTTTCTGAAAACCTGCTAAGAGGGTCAGCTATGGGTTGGATCTAACTTGAGGGTACAAAGCAACAATAATAAGAGCTATACTTCAAAGAAGATTTCTACGCAAATTATTATAACAAACAGGCCATAACTATTACCTACCATTTGGGAATTACTAAAGGGCTCACACATATTAGAGATTGTGAGGATGTTGCAAGACAGGGCAGGGTTCAGATATGCTGTTCATAGGGTTGTTACGAACCATAGTTGACTCGACAGCACCTAACAGCAATAAATGGTTTAGGATCTACAAACTAGGTTGGAGGTCGGACAGGAAGAGGAAAATGATTACATTACTCTCCATTCTAGACAAGACTTAATAGGATCTAAACTGGGCCTGCATCAGTGAGAGCTGGGATAATGAAGTGGGAAAAGAAATTACAGTTTGAAGCTTGAGGAATTGGGAGATAGAATAAACAAAGAAATCACAAGGAAGAGCTGGTTTGGAGTACAAAGAAGGACAATGCTCATTTGGTTCCAAGTTCTAAGCTTATGGATACATGGATAAAAAATGGGAACATACCAAGGTGTCTCCAGGACAACCTTTGACAACTCTAGAATTTTGTGTTCTCATACTGTTGTTAGGTGTCATTGGGTCAAACATGACACATAGGGACCCTATGAATAACAGATCTGAACCCTGTCCTATCCTGTGCCAACCTTACAATCTTTGACACACTCGAGCTCATTGCTGCAGTCACTATGTCTTCAGCCTGGTTGAGAGTGTTCCTCTCCTTTGCTGTTCCCTCACATTTCCAAGAATGATGTCCTTCTCCAAAGAATAGTCTCTCCTGGCCACATACCCAAAGTCTGACAGATGATGCTTTGCCATCGTTGCTTACAAGGAACATTCTGGCTGTACCTGCTCTTTTCTCATGGGAGATTCAGTACTTTTCTCCAGCATCACAGTTTGAAGGCATCAGTTTATCAAGTTTTTTCTTCTGTCATTCTTATTCATTCATTGTCTAGTTCTCAGCAGTATAGCAAATGATTGAAAAACCTATAGTCTGAATCATGTGTGCCTTAGTCCTCAAACTAACATCATTGTACTTCAGTAATTTAGAGAGGTCCCTGATTGCAGTCTTTTCCAGCTCAATACATCTCTTGATCTCCTGACTTCTGGTATCACGCATGTTGATTGTGGGTACAAGTTAGATGAAGTTATTGACAGTTTCAATCTTTTCTCCATCTATCATTTTGTCATCTATAGGTCTAGTGGTAAAAATTTTGTTTTCTTGACGTTGAGATGCAATCCATATGATGGCTATAGTATTTCATCTTTTGAGCATGTATTTTAAGTCCTCCA
>NW_006399825.1:5134537-5139561 GCF_000299155.1 Elephantulus edwardii | reverse complement strand
CATGGACTGACAAGAGAACAAATAAGTATGTCTTGGAGAGGGTGCAGCTGAGTGTTCTTTGGAGGTAAATATGATAATGCTTGGGAATTGGAGGGGCTATTCCTTGGAAAGGGACATAATTCTGGGAAGGATGGAGGTTTGGTGAAGGAGAGGAAGACCCTTAACCACATGGATTGAAACTGTGACTGCTGCAATGGGCTCTTGTGTGTCAGGAAGTGTGAAGATGGCACAGGACAGGGTAGTGCTCAGAACCGCTGTTCACAGGGTCACTATACTCGACTTGATGGCACTTAACAACAAGTGTCCCTTTGCTCTATTCCTACAATGGTCTCTTGGCCTAGGTATATGTTTCACACGAGCACAATTAAAGGTTCTGGGATTCCTATTCTTCTCAATGTTAGCTAACACAGTCAAATGCCTTTGCATAGTCAATAAAGCACAAACAGACATTCTTCTGTGCCCTGGTGGCCTAGTGGTAAGAACCTGTGTTGCAATCCCAAATGCATGCTGTTCAAATCTTCCAGCTGCTCTGCTAGAGAAGACAGTCTCCTCCCGTGTGATTAACTGCTTCTGAAAACCCACTAACGGGTCAGCTGTGGGTTGGTTTCTACTTGACAGTACTCAACAACAACAATATCAGACATTTGTCTGGGATTTTTCACTTTCAGTCAGGATCCATCTGACATTAGCAATGACATCCCTGGTGCCATGGCCTCTTTAAATCCAGATTGAACTTCTGCAAGTTCTCTGTATATGCACTGTTCTAGCTAAACATACTCATACTACTACAACCGTTGTTGTTATTGTTAAGTGCCATCAAGTTGTGGATGCCTCATAGAGACCCTGTGAATGAAAGACCTGAACACTTGTATAACTTTCATCGTTTCTTCAAGTTCATAGGGTTTCCGGAGGCAAGCTATTTTTGGAAGTGGATGCCACTTCTGCTTCCATGCTTGTTTTAATCAAGGAGCTCCACAAAACACTGTCCACCATGGGTAACCATTCCCATATTTGACACATTACTAGCAGTAGTTAAATAGCAATGTGTGGCTCAGAAATTACAATTCTGCAGATGCATAGCCTGTGCCCACATCTCTCAAAGTAGCTGAGAAGGCAAGAAACTTCTATCACTCTCTCATATGGATGGCTCAGGTTACTCAAGGTACTCGAGGCACATTTAGTATGAATGAGACTTGGTGTACTGCTAGTGTTATAGTTCCAGAAAAATGCCAATAAAGCTGCAAATGTAATTTTTGACCCAGGTTTTAAGAGAAGGGAATAGACGTTGAAATGGACATTAAAGACTTTTCAGACAAATCCTTAATTCAGAGTTCTGTCACTCGTTTATAAGTCAGCCATTCATTCATTTATTCAATATTTATTGAGCATTTCTGTGGTATGCTAATCACTGGACTGATGACAGAGAATAAGACAAATGTAGTTCCTGTCTCTTCGGAGCTTAGTCTAGACCAGATGTCAGCAAACTACAGATAGACAATTGGCCAAATCTGCCCTGAGATCTGTTTGTGTTGAGCCCACAACTAGGAATCTATCCATTTTCACATTTGTAAATGATTGGGAAAAAAGCCAAAAGAAAAATAATATTTTGTGATACATGAAATGACACGAAATTCAAATTTTAGTGCCAATAAATAAACTTTTATTGTGCACAGTCACATCTATTCATTTTTACATATTGTCTGTAGTTGTTACTGTGCCACAATGTCAGCACTAAATAATTACCACAGAGACCACATGGCCTAAAAGCCTAAAATATTTACTATCCTGCCTTTTATAGGAAATACCAACTCCTGGTCTAAACAGACTTACACAAATAATCACACAAGTAAAGGGAATGAGTTTTAATATGTCTGCTCCTATCAAACCATCTTCTCTGGTTCGTTTCCAATGATGGACCCCCAAAAATTGTGTTTCTCAAAATTCAGAATCTTGTCCTAACCTGAGCCATCCTCATCATCTTTGATAGGCTTGAACCGACTGATATTGTCATTTTGTCAATCCACCCTTTCAGGGTCTTTATTGGAGGCACCCTCAAGAATTATCCAGCTGTGACCAGTCAACTCCCAGAACAATCAGTTAATAGTAAATGGTTTAAGCTATAACTTTGGGGATGATTTGTTACACAGCAGCTGTTGTTAGGTATCATCGAATTGGAACTGGCCCTCCAGCAGATTTTCAGAGGCAATAGATCACATGAGGAGAGATTGCTCATTTTTCTCCAGCAGAGCAGCTGATGGATTTGAACCCCAGGCCTTTGGTTTGGCAGCTCAATTCCTTACCACAAAGCCACCAGAGCTCCCTGCCTGGGAGCAAAATACACAGCAGTAGAAAGTAGAAAATGTAAGTAAGCTCCTGACTTCTATTTCTGGAAAGACATTGAGAGATGGAAGTGAATTCCACCTGTTGATGTTTGGTTAGAGTGTGCCAGAGTCTTAGGACTGGAAACATCCTGACCAATTAATTACCACCCACTTTGTGCAGGCAACCATGATGGCAAGGCTACCTTGGAATGGAGATGAAAGTTCACAGGGACTGATCTTCTGTGATACATGGCTATGACCGCACTAGTTATTAAAACATGGAAATATGGTTATACCTGTTGGGAAATAATATGAATGACTTCAATATACAGTATAATAAAAGAAATAATATGTGCGTTTCTGCACATCTCAGAAATGATATGCACTGTGCTATTGAGATTCCTCTCCTCCCCATTTCATCTGCAGAACCTGCTGTGGACTTCAGGTTATTTATTTCTGATGTTGAGGGGTTGTTTCCAGTTTCAGAAGACTCAATAGGAGTGGGACCCATCACAGACAAGCTGTAGAAGACTTGTTCTGCATATTCCCAAAAGAACTTTGACCAAGGTAAAAACCAGGAGTCAGGTGAAGGTTGAGAGGCTTCTGGACTGTTTTGCAGGCTGGGTCTGACAGCTCTTAGGGATTGTACTATCTCCCTGAAATGGGTATTGGATTTCTAAAGCCTATATGTTGTTGTTGTAATATGATGTCAAGTTGCCTGCGACTCATAGCGACCCTATGTACGACAGCCCTAAACCCTGCTCTGTCTTGTGCCAATCTCACTGTCTCCGACACACCCACCCCTTTACCCCAATCACTGAATCAGTTCACTGCATAGAGGGTCTTTCTCTCCTGTGCTGTCTTTCCACCCTCCCAAGATGATGTCTCTCCAAGTACTGGTCTCTCCTTGCAGCATGTTCAAAATATGTCAGATGAAGCTTCAGAATCCTTGCCTGCAAGGAGCATCCTGGTTTTACCCTCTCTAGAATGAACCCGTTCATTCATTCACGTAGCAGTCCAAGGGTATATTCAATACTCTTCTCCAAGGTGATAGCTCAAAGGAATCAATTCTCCTTCTGTCATGCCTAGTTACTGTCCAGCTCTCTGACACATAGCAAGTGATTGCAAAGATCATGGCCTGTATCAGATGCACCTTAGTCTCTAGGCTGACATTGTTGCTCTTCAGTACTTTGGAGAGGTATATATAACAGCAGACATTCCCATCACAATATGTCTTTCTTAAATTTCTTGACTGCTGGTGCCAAGAATGTTGATTGTGGAGTCAAGCAAACTAAAGCTATTAACAATCTCAATCTCTTCACCATCTATCATGATGCTGTCAATTGGCCCAATGGTGAGAATCTTTGTTTTCTTGATATTGAGTCTCAATCCATATTGAAGGCTATAGTCCTTGACCTTCTGCAGCAGGTTGTATTATCTGCATAATGCAGATTGTTGATGAATCTTCCTCCAACCATACCTGTGGATATTTGGAAGAAGATTTCTTTTCTTATGTTAAATTATAGATTATGTCCTAAACCTAATCACTTCTGAGTTGTAAAAAGAACATATTAGCCATAGAACCAGTCCAACAAAGAAGCCATGATATATGCTGTGTGAAGGTTGCCAAGGAACCAGAAACACCACGCCTGTAGAAGCAGAGACAAGACAGTTCCTTTGGAGCTGAGGAGGGGAAGACAAGAAAGAGGGGAGAAGATAAGGAAGAATTATATATATATAGTATATATATAATATATATAATTACACACACACACACACACACAGATTTTCCCTGAGCACCAGTAACCAGTGCCCTGAATTTGGACTTCTAGCCTCTTAAACTGTGAAGAAAAAGAAAAAATCTATTCTTCAAATTATAGGTATATAATATATAATTAGATAGTGTAAGGATATTGTTGTTGTTGTTATGTGCCATGAAGTCACTTGCAACTCATAGTGACCCTACATACAGCAGCTCTGAAGCCTGCCCTGTCCTGAGCCAGTCTTACTAATTTGGACACACTAACCCCCATTGCCCCAGTTACTGTATCAATGCATCTCATTCGAGATCTTCCTCTCCTGTGCCGTCCCTCCACCCTTCTGAGTATGATGTCCTTCTCCAAGGATTGATCCCTCCTGGTCAAATGTCCAAAGTATGTGAGACGGAGCGTCAAAATCCTAGTTTCCAAAAAGAGGCTTGGTTTCACCTTCTCCAAGACAAAACTATTTGTTTTCTTGGCAGTTCATGGTATGTTCAAGATTCTTCTCCAGCACCACAACTCAAAGGTGTCAATTCATCTTCTGTCATCCTTAGTCATTGTTGGGATATAATATCAAATAAGAGCTGTCGTGCTGGAGAAGAGTATTGAGAGTACCATGGACTGACTGCTAAGAAAACAAAGTCATCCTGGAAAGGGTTAAACTGGGTGGCTCCTTGGAGGCAAGGATTCTGAGGCTCCATCTAGCATACTTTGGACATGTTGTCAGGAGAGACCGGTCCTTGGAGAAGGAAATCATGCTTGGGAGGGTGGAGGGACAGCGCAGGAGGGGAAGACCCTCTATGAGGTGGATTGATTCAGTGACTGGGATAATTGGGATGGGAGGGTCAGAGACAGTGCGATTGGCACAGGACAGAGGAGAGTTTTGGGCTGTTGTACATAGGGTCACAATGAGTCACAATGAGTCACAAGCGACTTGACGGCA
>NW_006399825.1:5121638-5134437 GCF_000299155.1 Elephantulus edwardii | reverse complement strand
CTATGAGGTGGATTGATTCAGTGACTGGGATAATTGGGATGGGAGGGTCAGAGACAGTGCGATTGGCACAGGACAGAGGAGAGTTTAGGGCTGTTGTACATAGGGTCACTATGAGTCACAAGCGACTCGACAGCACATAACAACAACAACAACAACAACAATATCAGGAAGCTCTGGTGGTTTAGTGGTAAGGAACTGTGCTGCCAAGGTAAAAGTACATTGTTTGAATTTACCAACTGTTCTGAGGAAGAAAGATGGGCAATCTCCTCCTGTGTAATTACTGCCTCAGAAAACCCCTAGGAGGGTCAGCTAAGGATCAGGTCCATCTTGAATGTACACAACAACAACATTCTTCAAAGTCACTCACGATGGTATTTATTTTACAGCACACCTGGGGAACTAAGATAGGACCTTATACCTTGACTGGAGACAGCCATTCCTGAATGAGTCTCCTTATGACCCTACTTATCACCAGGAACCCATGGTCGGGAAAGCAAGGGGTGATGTAAGTCCTGTCTATAATATCCTCCTTTTTGCATCTGCTTTCTGGGCAAAGGAACCAGTCCTTTGCCTTATCTCTGCATCCACAACTCATTCACTCACCAGAGCAGACCATGGCAGCTTAGTCAGCCCTTACCATAAATACCACAGTGGGTGGCTTTGAAGAATATTGTTGTTCAGTCTCTGTATTTGTCTCATCTTCTAACTGAGATATTTCCTCACATCCTCCTTCCCTCTTCTCCTCCTTTCTGCCTCTTCCATGATTTTCTACTCCTGGTAAGACAAGGGAGCTCTGGTGGCCGATGGTAAGAAACTGCATTGCAGTCCCGAAGGCATGCAGTTTGAGGTAGGATAAGAGAGGTTGACAGGATGGATGCTGAGACCCAGAGACAATGGAGACAGTTGAGCTGTGACTGGGAGACTCCACCAGCCCTGACTCAGGTGCCTCCCAGCACTCCCAGTTGCCTGATGGTTGTCATTGCCCTGGAGAAGTCACTGGAAGAGTTTGTTGCAGCTTCCAGCACTAATCATGACTGAGTCAGTGACATAATTCAGAGATACTCTTAGTTCACATTTCTTTTAAGAGCAAAAACTGAGACAAGGACTTGGAGGGAGTGAGGCAAGTAGAATATTTGGGAGGTGATTTTAGCAAGGAGGTAGGAGAGAATGTTGAGAATGAGATGAGAGAGGAAGAAAGGTCAACAAAGGGGCTGTTACTGTGCTGATCCTCACTGTGGCCATCTGGGTCCCAATCTCACTGCAGACGTATTAAGAGAACAAGTTGAATATACTTCCAAACTGTTTGCCTAATGAATGGGACTCTGAATCCTGTTTCCCTACGGCTCCTGGTTCCTGGTGTTTAAGATTGTCCTCAAGGTGTTTGCTCAGCACTTCCAAGCTGTCCAATACAGGACTAAGCAAATTCCTGCAGCAACTAGAGAAAACCCTGAGGCAGAAAAGCAACAAAGCTGTGTGGCCAACTCTTGCAGAAGGAGACTGACTTTATACAGAGACAATGACTAGTTTAGCTGTAACTGAAATCAAAGGTGAATCCAGGAGAGGCAGACTCAAGATTCTTCTTTACATGACAGCTGTATCCTACATGAGATCACACTGTCCCTTTATATAAACCAACAAATGCTTTGCAAATTGTTAGAATGATTTAATGAATGACTTGTTCTATCACTTACACTGCATGATAAGGAATTCAAAGGAACTCTCATGATGGATAGCATTATGTATTATACTGCCAACTGGAAGGTCTGTGGTATGAATCCACCAGCCACTCCCAGGAAGAAAGATGAGCAATCTCCGTTTGTAAAGATTTGTAACCTTGGAAACCCAATGGAAGGCCACTTGAGTAAAAGTTGACTCTGTGACAATGGATAGTAGTAGTGGATAAGGAATTGAAGCCCTGATGATACACTGGTTAAAGAATTTGACTAACCAATAGGTTAGTGGTTTGAACCCACTAGACACTCTAAGGGAGAAAGACGGACAGTTTATTCTTGTCAAGATTTACCATCTTGGAAACTGGATGACGGGTAGACATAAGTGAAAATAGAAGTGCAACAATGAGTTTGGTTTGGTGGTATAGGGTTAAAGCACTTGATTGCTATCCACATTGATTCTAACCCACCAATATCTTCAAAGGAGAAAGACATGACAATTGTACTCTGTCCTAAATAGTTCCTATGTGTTGAAATCAACCCAAGGTCAGTAGATTTTCTGGGTTGTGAGGTAAATTCACACTATATTTAATTAAAATAATAAAAAGGAGTTTGTTTAGAAACTTAAAAAAATTTTTTTATCTTATTTTATTAATTTTAATGAACATTTACAGAGATTTTGGATGTCCATTCATTCATTGTTGCACTTTTCTCCCTGACCACCCCTCCCCCCCAGTTCGCTCTTCTCTTTGAAAAGCAAAAAGAAAAATTCCTTCATTGGTATACAATCCCCCCGCCCTGCCCCAAGTACACTCCACTATGCAACCTTAATTCTGAACTCTTGTGATAACCATAATACCCTATCATAACTTTTAAGATATGTGTCAGTTTATATACTGATTATATCAAATTTTGAGTATTTTAAGCATGAAGCCTACTGCTGCTCTTCCCCAGGCCAGCCTGGTACTGGCCACTGATTGTGCTTGGCTGTCCTCTGATGCTAATTCCACTTCTTCCTTTACCTGAATCCTGAAACTCCTTCTGAGGCTACTGCATCCCTGCTGCCTCTCATACCATCCCCCAATCTGCCCTTTTGATTTTCATAAACCTCTTTCAGAAAGAAAAAAAAAAAAACCAAAAACCAAACAGCCCACCAAACCCTGAACATTAAGTGTTTCTTGCTCTTTTCACTTCCTCGATAAAAATCCTACTTGTCCTTAACTAAATGGATGCCTCTGATTAGGAAAAGGTCATGTATAAGTTTTGAGAAAAAAACCTACCAAAACAGCAAAGATTTCTATTTGACGTTATCCTTGCACTGCAGTACACTTACACTTGCGATAAGTGCTGAGAAGGACAAGTGGAGAGCCTAAGGAGGGTGATTGATTAGAAAATCAGAGAATATTTCTCTGACTGCAAGACCTTTACACTCAGAACTAGAAAAGATGGGAGAAAAAACCATAAACTTAGGCAAAGGTGGGGAAGAACTTGGAGGAAGAGAGACTAACTGGCATAAAGCCCCTGAAGCACGTTTGATGGGGTCTGAGAGGAGAGCAGGGTCTGGGCAAAGATGGCACCCGCTTTGCTTTCTCTTGAAGGGATCGTAAAGGGAGACAGCCGCTCCTCAGACACAAGTCTGGGCAAGAGAGATTTTGAAAAGATGATAAACATTGACTTATAGGTAATCATTTGGGAAAATGGAGATGTTTAACTACCTGGAGGGGAGTTAAGAGTTGACTTTAGTGATAAGAAAATCATGCCAATGGAAAAAAGTGACAATTATTAACTTGAGGGAAAATAAAAGTTATCCAGAAGAAAGAAAGTCGTGTTTGACACTATATGGCTTAGCTGTAGAAAGTGTTTACATAGCTAAAATAATGTAAACACAAAATATTGATCTTAGCCGCCATTGACGTCACCATGGGTATACTGAGGGCGGAGATAGCACTGGGTGACACTCTCAGGGGGTGTGACACCAAAATCACTGTAAAATTTTTGTGCCGTGTTTCAGTAGAAATGTATCCATTTTTTTAAAAATCCCCATAGCTGGTTATGGGGAACTTGATCATGTAATCTATAACAAGTTGTCAACCCAAAAGCTGTTGGAATCCACCAGTTGTCCTGCCACATGGAAGAAAGATGAGGCGTCTCCTCCGCTTAGGATTTACAGCATTGGAAACTCAATGGGGGCTCACCATGAGTCAGAATCGACTCAAGCTGTGAGTTTGAGTTTTGAGTTGTTGATTTTCACAACAAAAACATTTTTCATAAGCCAAATTTGCATGTATCAACATATCTACAAGGCTAAAACTCTATGCTGATTTACTTTTTGAATCTTCTGATGAGCTCAAATCAAAGCTATCATTATTATCCAATTACTATAATGCTCTGAATCCTGAGGCTTTGTCTTTCATGCTATTGTAACTTAAAGGTGGCATTTTTCTTCTGCTAGTTATTTGTGTCATTACTATTATCATTACGTTCAATCATATACAGAAGTTAAAATTTTTTTTGTAGCATTAATACAAAAACATTACGAAGAATTCTGTAAGGTATGGGTGGGGCTGGAGATGACACATCAAGTGTTATCAACCCTCATAACACCACTGCTTTCTAGAATTATTAGGTAACTGTAATGGGAAGATAGAAAAATAGGAAGGTTGGCGCTGGGGAAGGGAAGGGAAAGCAATGTAAAAGAACAAATTCTTACCTCTTATTGATAGAAAGAAATCGAATACTCTGGTTGTCCCTGCCATTGTTGTTCGTTAGGTACCACTGAGTCAACTCATATGACTCATAGTGACCCTATGAACAAATATGAACCTTGTCCTATCCTGCGCTGTCCTCGTGATTGAGGACATATTTAAGGCCATTGTTGTAGGCACTGTGTCAATTCATCTGCTTGAGGTTCTTCCTCTCTTTTGTTGGTCCAAACATGGTGTATGTCCATCTCCAAGGAATAGCCTCCCCTAACAACATGCCCAAAAGTATGTGAGAGGAAGCTTCACCATCCTTGTCTCTAAGAAGCACTCTGGCTGCATTTTTTTCTAAGAGATACCTGTTGGTTCTTTTAGCAGTCCATGTGCTATCAAACCGATTATGACTTATCATGATATTATATAACAGAGTAAAACTCTCCCATAGGATTTCCTAGGCTTTTCATTTGCAGAGCCACTGAGTGTATTTGAACCATTGGCATTTTGTTTAGTAATTGAGCTCATAACTATTGTGCTTCTTATAGTAAAACCCACTGCTGTGTGGTTTTTCTGACTCATGACAAGTCTCAGGTTTCTGAGGCTTTAAATCTTAGTAAGAGGAGATTACGCATCTTTCTCCCGTGGACTGGCTGATGAATTCAAACCATTGATCTTTGCATCGACAGCCCAACATGTAACCCATTATGTCACCAAGGATCCATAAAGCATCTTGTCATATATTAAAAATAAAACAGTCTAGAAAGCACAGTGACGATGAGAAGATCAATCCCTTCACAATAAGTTTATAGAGTTGAATCAGCTTAAAAAAATTAAGATGGCTGCCCTTGGGGTGATATAAGCAAGGGTATTACTCTAGAAGAATCTTAAGACTTTGTTGCATATGCATTATAACTTGGATCGGGCCAGTTGCTAGAGTTTTGGGAGGGTTATAAGTGAGGCTGGAGTCAAAAGCATGGGGACAGAATCCTATAGTCAATATTAAGGCTTTTAATGGCAGCAGGAAGCAAGTGGTAAAAGAAAGATATTATTCAAAGAACCGAAGTATCACCAGATTTTTATTTTAGAAAGATTATGCTTGCTGTTCTGTGAAGACTAGACCTGAAGAGCAGGTCAGACTGGCTGCAAGGAGACCTGTTGGCTAGCTATTGTGGGCACATGAAAGAGTGAGTGACTTGGCTGAGGGTGGGAAGAGGGTAGGAGTGGAGAGGGAGAGATGTGGAGAGATTTAAGCTACACTGTGGAAATAAAACTATTTAATAAAGAGCTATAGAGATATTAGGCAAAGAAAGGAATCCCCCCCTTTCTTAAAAACCACTGTAAGCAACTTTAAAAATCATCGCTAATAACTCTAAAATTATCTGATAGGAAACCTTTACACTAACATGGAATGTGGCTTTGCAAATTGGCAAGAATATTCATTTCAGTCTGAGAGCCTCTGGAAAATATGCAGCGAGACTATACATGGCCTTGCATCTAGCAATCCTATTTTCTTCAATTAAGCTGCTATTTAAAAAACACAGCATCTGTTTACTGTTAACGCATGTTAATACAGTCTTCCGTAGATCAACACAGAGACCACTAGACTTGTACAATGTTACATGCTTTTTCATATGGATGTATATTTCAATTCCAAATCAAATCTTCAGAGTCAAATATCACAGTGAAGATAAAATGACAGCAAATTTAACACTGCTGGAAAAAATACACCAAACCTTCTATTACATAAAAATCAATGTTCTTTGTCTGCCATTTGCTTAACTCATATGTTTTAAAGTGTAGAGCTTTCTAGTCATTTTCCCTCCCAGCCCCACACGGGCACTATTATTTACTTCAATGCCATCTGGAAATTTCTTCCTTGCCACGATTTAAAAATTTTCCTAATGCTTGCTAACAAAATTTGGGTGTCATTTTCTTTCCACTGCAGTTCTTTTAATTTCCCTCAGGATAGGAAAGGACTTAGAGATGGTCCAATAAAAGTTTAATTTAACAAGAAAGAAAAGATGAGTGAATAACTCCCTCTCAGCTCCATCCTTTCCACAAAGGCACCTTGATTCTGTGTCCTGGTAACTCGATTTGCTGACTCATGAAGCAGCCAAACAATGTCACAGAAACAAGCAATGCTTTGCGAGTCTGCGATTTAAAACCAAAGTGCACACGTGATCAGCATGCGAGGAAGGGAGTTTGCCCCTTTTTGTCATCTCTTCCTGTCTAATTTCTCTACTACCCCAATCAGTATCTGAGGCAGTTTCTAAATGCTGACAGGCTGTGAGACAGAGAGAATGGAAAGAATCTTTTGATGTTTCATAGCAGATGATTATTCTTATCCCCTTTTCATCACTAAACCCATAAACTAATATAAGAAACACTTAGATAAGCCATCACTTAGATTTAACATGTATTAATATTCTCCCAGGAGCTCCTTAGAGAGTTGTGCTGCTAATCCGAAGGCCTTGCCTCTCTGACAGGAGGAAAATGGACATTCGCTTTTGCTTATGATTTACAGCCTCAGAAATTCATGGAAGGTCTCTGTGAGTCAGAATTGACTCAATAGCAGAAAAGTTTGAATTTTGAGTTTTTTAAAATATTCTCCCATAGTTGCTTCTTGTCTTTTATATTGTTGTTGTTATGTGCCGTCGAGTCGCTTGCGACTCATAGCGACCCTATGTACAACAGCCCTAAACTCTCCTCTGTCCTGTGCCAATCGCACCGTTTCTGACACTCCCATCCCAATTATCCCAGTCACTGAATCAATCCACCTCATAGAGGGCCTTCCTCTCCTGCGCTGTCCCTCCACCCTCCCAAGCATGATGTCCCTCTCCAAGGACCGGTCTCTCCTTACAACATGTCCAAAGTATGTTAGACAGAGCCTCAGAATCCTTGCCTCCAAGGAGCCACCTGGTTTAACCCTTTCCAGGAAAAATCTGTTTGTTTTCCTAGCAGTCCATGGTATTCTCAACAGTCTTCTCCAGCACCACAGCTCAAAGGCATCAATTCTCCTTCTATCCTCCTTGGTCATTGTCCAACTCTCTGATGTGTAACAAGTGATTGCGAAGACCATAGCCTGTATCAGATGCACCTTAGTCTCCAGAGAGACACCATTGCTCTTCAGTACTTTGGAGAGGTCTCTAACAGCAGACTTTCCCATGGCAATGCGCCTTTTAATTTCCTGGCTGCTAGTGCCAAGACTGTTGACTACAGAGCCAAGCAAACTAAAGCTGTGTACAATCTCAATCTCTTCATCATCCATCCTGATGCTGCCAATTGGTCCAGTGGTGAGAATCTTTGTCTTCTTGACATTGGGCCTCAATCCATATTAGAAAATAAAATGTCATTTATACTATAGAAGCCCATTCCTTGATCCAGTCTCTCCCCCTCTCTCTCCAGAGGTAATTACTATGCTAAAGCTTAGATTTCTCTTTCTTCTGTATAATTAATTATGTTTTTGCTATTGTTGTTGGGTGCCTAGGAATCTATTTTCCACTCATAGCAAGTCCGTATGACAGAGCAGAACTGCCCCATAGATTTTCCTTGGGACCTCTGGTGACCTAGTGGTAAGAACTTGCCCTGCAATCATGAAGGCACACAGTTCGAATCTACCAGCTGCTTTGTGAATGAAGGATAGGCAATGTCCTCCTGTGTAACTAACTGCCTCGCAAAACCCTCTTGAGAGTCAGATGTGAGTTGGTTCCGACTTGATGGTACACACACAACAGCAACAACAACAATTACTATCTTTATAGAGTAGATTGCCAGTTCTCTTCTCCTGTGAGGCTGCTTATGGATTCAAACCATTGCCTTTCAGCTGGCAGCTGAACGCGTGCTAGGTGTGCCACCAGGGCCCCTTATGATTGACCCAGTGACTGTAATAATGGGCCCGAGCATGTCAGAGAGGGTGAGATGGTGCTGACAGGACAGGGTCCAGATCTGTTGTACGTAGGGTCACTCTGGGTGCAGTTGACTTGACAACACCTAACAACATATATCTCTCTATAATGAACCCTGGTAGTGCAATGTCTAAAATGCTTAGCTGCCGAATGAATGCTTGACACTTCAAATCCAATAGCCACTCCTCAGGAGAAAGGTTTAGCAATCTGTTTTCCTAAAGACTTAGTCTTAGAACCCCTAAGGGACAGTTATCCTTCATCCTATAGAGTCACCATAGGGTTGCAACGAGTTGAGGTCGACTGGCTGCTGGTGAGTAGGTATATATCCATAAAAATATGTAATATAATTTAGTGCATTTAAGCATCTGTCATCATTGATGCAGGACTCTATCTTTCACTCTTCAACTTGCTTTTTTGCAATCAACACTTGATTTTGAGGTTTATACCTCAGGTAGTTCTAACTCATTTCTTTTCATTGAGATGTGATGCTATGATGGATGAAAATCTCATATTAATTCTTTTTTCTAATTTAACATTGAAGTTATTTTTATTTTTATTATAAATAGCTATGCAGTAACAGAGTTTCCATTTCTTATTCCATTGTCATTCCAGTTATTACAACTCCTATCAACTTCACGTGAGGCACACTTTTCCTAATTTTAAATAATATAGTTTCAAACCACATAGTGTTCCCTTGCTCTGTTCACACAAATGCCTCTTGGTCTAGGTATAGGTTTTATACAAGCACAAACAAGTGTTCTAGAATTCCCATTCTTCTCAATATTAGCCATACTTTGTTGATCCACACAGTCAAATTCCTTTTCATAGTCAATAAAGCACAAATAAACATTCATTTAGTATTCTTTGCTTTCAGCCAGTATCTATCTATGTGACATCAACAATTTTATCTCTGGTGCCATGGTCTCTTCTAAATCCAGCTTGAACTTCTGGCAACTCTTACTTCTACAACAGTGTTGTTGTAGCTCTTTTTGAGTGGTTCTCCGCAGTATTTTGCTTTATTTTTAATCCTCTTACAAAAACAGTTTATTTTCCTGCCCCTTGACTTTGATTATGTGATTTGCTTTGGCCACTGGAATATGAAAAGGCATGGCATAATCATTGGAATAATTTACTGCAGGGATTTATTCTAAGTAAAGGGAGGGAGGAGAAGAAGGCTAAGTATTTATTCTACAAGCTCCCTCCATCTGGGGTCTCCAAGGCTGGTGCCAAGAATAGGCCAAACTTTTCCTATCAAACACCCTCTTCTGTTTATACACATTACAAAAGGTTGTCATTATGTGCCATCAAGTTGGAACCAACTCATAGCTTACCCTCAGCAAGTTTTCAGAGACAGTAAATAGCATAGGAAGAGATTACCCTTCTTTCTCCTGTAGTAGCTGGTGGATTCAAACAGCTTACCTTTGGGTTTGTAACACAACTTCTTATCCATTAGGCTACCGGAGCTCCCAGCTGAAAATGGAAGGACTGTAAAAGTGCTTATTACTAGAAGCTCTGGTTGCCTGGTGGCAAGAAGCTGCATTGCAATCCCAAAGATGTGCGGTTCAAATCCATCAAATGCTCTGCTGGAAAAGGAGGGGCAATCTCCTCTGCACTAGTTGGATCTGATTCGACAGTACACAACAAGAAAAAAAGAAATGCTTATTACCTAATAAAATAATTACTTAATAGAAGAATCAAGTGAATAAGCAAAGGAAAAAAACTGCTTTGAGAATGAAGCCAGGTTATGCAAAGACATTTGACTGTGTGGATCATGACAAGTTGTAGCTGACATTGAGAAGAATGGGAATCCCAGAGCACTTGATTGTGCTCATGTAGAACCTATACTTGGATCAGGAGGCTGTTGTGCAAACAGAGCAGGGGAGCACTACAGGGTTTGGAATTGGGAGGAGAGTGCATTGGGGTTGTATTCTTTCTCTATACCTGTTCAATCCATATGCCGAACAAATTATCTGAGAAGCTGGACTCTATGAAGAGGAGTGTGGCATCAGGATTGGAGCAAGGCTCATCAATGACCTGAGGTATTCAGATGATACAACCTTACTTGTTGAAAGTGAGGAGAAGTTGAAGCACATGATGCAGAAAATCAAGGAATGTAGCCTTCAGTATGGATTCCATCTCAATATAAAGAAAACAACGATTCTTACCACTGGACCAATAGGCAGTGTCATGATGGATGGAGAGGAGATAGAACTGTCAATCAACAGCTTCATCTTGCTTGGATCCACAATTAACACTCTTGGTACCAGCAGTCAGGAAATAAGGAGATGCACTACACTGAGAAAATCTGCAGCTAGAGACCTTTCCAAATTATTGAGGAGTAGTAATGTCAGTTTGAGGACTAAAGTGCATCTGATTGAGGCCATGGTCTTTCTGATTACTAGCTATGTATCTGAGACTTGGATAGTGAATAAGGATGACAGAAAAAAGAACTGATGCCTTTGAGCTGTGGTGCTGGAGAAGAGCACTGAACATTCCATGGGTGGCCAAGAGAATGAATAGATATGTTTTGGAGATGGTGCACCGACAGTGTTCTTTGGAGGCCAGAATGATGAGGCTTCACCTAATATACTTTAGACATGTTGCTGGGAGGTGCTATTTGTTGGAGAAGGACATGATGTTGGGAAGGGTGGAGAGAGACAGTGAAGGAGAGGAAGACCCTCAACCAGGTGGATTGACACAGTGACTGCTGCAGTGGGCTCTTGTCAAGAAGTGTGAGGATGGCACAGGATGGGACTGGGTTCAGATCTTTTGTTCACAGGGTGGCTATGAGTTGTGCTTGACTCAAGAGTACCTAACAACACCACCACCACCATGATAGGTCATAAGGTTATTGTTTGTAACTAATAATATAAGTGATATGATTTATGGAGTGAATACCAAGGAATATTTAACAGAAAACATACAATTCAACAGAAAAAAATTGTAGTCATTGTAAACCCTTAGAATTATTATTATAGATATATTTCATGCACAAATGGAGGTATCTACTTTTAACTTTAAATAAAAACGTAACTGCTGTAGGTAATACATATCTGTATTGGAAAGCCAGTGGCTCTCCTTTACTGACATTATTGTAGACTAGATAGTTTTTAATTTACTTTTGAGAAACTCTGGCTTGAGTATAGATTTGTGGAACAAATTAAGAGATAATGTCAAACGTCTGCTCGTCAAGTGTGTCCTCATAAATCTACTTGTCTTGAGGTGTCCCTTGGCATCTGTCTTTTATCACAAGACAGGTTGCTGTGGAAGAGAATGCCATAGTGGTGCAGTTGGCCAGGTGGTTTGATCTACCCTAATTACTTTTTCACTTGGGAGATATAGTATCCACAAGAGCCAGCCCACGATGTGGTATTTATTTATAAAACCATCCATATGAGCTGATGCATGCTTGAAATATGACCCATGTGAGAGTTGAAATAGTTTTGTCTTTTAAAACCAATCCTTGTGATTCACTGACCGAATACCATCATCACTAGATAGTTCATGTAGAAAGCTCAAATTGTTGGAAATGTTTTATAGTCACATGAGGGTGAGATTTCACAGAGCCTAGTTTCTGTTCATGTTATGGCACTGGAGCTGGGAATAGAGATGGTCAACATAAAAACTTTGCTTTGTATTATTTTTTTCATGACTTCCAAATTTTAATCCCATGTTAGCATTCGAGATTAAAGTTTCTGTTGCATAAAGAGAAAAGAGCTCCAGTTGGATTTTTGCACATGCTGGTGTATGGTTAACTTTAAGTGAACTACTATTAGTCTGGCTTCTGATTGAGGGATTTTGATCTTTATTCTTTTTGTGTAAGCTCTGAGGACAGTGTCTGCTTATGATTTAAAGCAAACCCTAGACATTTAAATTACTACCAATGAACGTTTGAATACCCGTCCTCTTTTGCCTGACAGTAAAAAAAAAAAACCAAGCCGGTTTTTAAAAATGATCACTCTGGTTTGTGGCTCTTGAAAGAAGGAGTCATGAACTTTGGAAGGGAAACAATCTAGGTCTATGTAATTCGATTAAATAGGTCATGTCATACAGTCAGCAGACGGAAGAATAAAGAGTCCTTGAAATCCAATGAGTCAAATTGACATAAAGGCAATGAGTATATAATCCAATTGAGGAAGAGTAAAATGGGCTCAAAGGCATCATGATTATGCTTCTAAACTAGAAATGATATGTCGGAGGTCTAAGGGTGTAGTATTGTAGAATGTCATCTGTTCACCTCTTTAGATCTACTCTATAGATTTTTGGCCTCTGCTCTGGGGAAGAATGGAAGTCAACTCAAGGGAAAGATACTTATTCTTCTGGCTTCTCTCTAAAGGATCCTTGAAAGCTGGCCAAAGGTCTGAGTTACTATCAGGAATCCTTCTCTGCCAGCTCCACTGGGCTGTTTTCTTCATCTTAATAAGCTCCCTATGCCCCTCAGAACTCCAAGAACAAAGACCCAGGGAGGCCAGCCTGATTACTGGGTACCAGGCTATCCCTTGGCATTTTGCTACTATTGTTATTAATC
>NW_006399825.1:5073278-5121468 GCF_000299155.1 Elephantulus edwardii | reverse complement strand
CCCCGCACATCCCCACTCCCACCCCAATTATACTCCACTCTGCAACCCTCATTCTGGACTCTTATGATAATCATAATGCCCTAAATTATATTAATTTTAAATATTTAGTATGCCCTCTGTTTTTCTGAGTATCTTTAGCTTTTGGGTAATGAATACAAACAGAAAGAAGGGGTTGAGGGGAAGAAGGAAGTAAGAACCAAAAGAAGATGGAGAGAAAAAGAAGGCAGAAATCTGCATTCATGATATGGTTGTAAAGGTCTTGAGGCAGAGTGAGAAAAGTGTGTGAACATTAGTCCCTCTGGAAACTTCTGAGGTGGGGGACAAAGGAGATGGGAGGAAGCCTCCCAGTATGGGAGATATGCCTTGGCTGCATGAAGGGACAGAGAGGAAGCCTTGGTCACTTAACAGTCCTCCTTCCAGTCTAGTTTGCTCTGGTGGTAGATGTTACTGAATTACTCTCGGTCTCTTTACTTCTTCAATAGATGGATATTTGTTGGATAATAAGTACCTGGGTTTGATTTTTGCCTTTTCAAATCTTGAGACAAAGGGTATTATGGTTTTATGTGGCTTTTTTTAATCCTAATTTAGGTATCCAAAAATTAAACACAGTAGAGAGTTACTAAATTATTCTGGAGGCAATGCATTCTTCTGAAGGATCCTGCCTAAGAAGGAAGGTCTTGCTTCTTTTTATTGGAGCTGAAGACCCTTGGGGTCAATTGGTATGTCCTTTGAAACATGGACCAGGCTAAGCCTTAAAAAAATGTCCACTTCGTAACCTATTATATTTGGGGGTTGAATTTTAGTTATACTATTTCAAATATGCATTTTTTGGCAACCATTTCATGGGCAGTTTATGTGCCTCTCTGGCATTGTAAATTTAACATGCCAAAGTAGAACTCATCAAATTTCCCCCTATTGAATAGTTCAGACTAGGTAATTAGGTCTTTCAAGAGTCATTCATTCAACAAAATTATTTGGGATCTTCTTGGTGTAGAGCCTTATACTAGACATAAGAGATGTAGTGATGATCAAGACACACAAAATTCTTGCCCTCAGAGATTTGGCAGTCTGGCTGTCATTTGGATAGACTAGAAAAATTATTCTCCTCAATGCAGAATGAAGTTACTAGAAGAAACTTTTATTATACTTCAGCCTCAGATTCAATAAGCTATACAGAGTTTATCAAATATAGAATCTTTTTTTCAATGTTCTCCCCTATGGACAGCTTTAATACTTCCCTCCTTGATTCCTAAGCTTTATAATTTTACCATAAGACATTTTTTTAGAAGATGGTTACCATGTCAGTAGATCTCAACTGTACAATTTGCATGAAATAATTGCTACTTCTGTCTGGACTGCATGCTTAGAGTATAAGGAAATTTGCTCCTATTTTTCTCTGGGTGAGTGCTTGGCATATAAATACATTCTCTTTTTAAATTTTTTTATTAAACTTACTTTTGGAATGATCTAATAAAGAAAACTTTCAAAGACACTACAGAGATTTCTCACAGACATAATTTCTCACTTACCCAATTTACTTAGTGTTAACATCTTGTTGTTATGTGTCATCGAGTCGCCTACGACTCATAGCAACTCTATGTACATTCGCTCTGAACCCTGCCCTACCCTGAGCCAGTTTAACATCTTACACCACCATGATTAAATTGTCAAAACTAAAAGAGCCAGCAATGGTAAAGTATTAACTAAACTTGAGACCTTACTCAAATGTCTCATATTTTTACATCTTTGTTTCTGTTTGTCTGACCCTCTCTTTCTCTCTAATACACACACTCTCTTTCTCTAACACTGTCTTTTTCTCCCCCCCCCCGTGTGTGTGTGTGTGTGTGTGTGTGTGTGTGTGTAGGCTTTATAAAGAATTTCTAACTATACCCCAGGCAACTAGATTTTCAGTGGGGTCTCTGAATGGTGCAAATTGTTGATACACTCAGTGGCTAACTGAAAGTTTGGTGGGTTCAGCCTTCCAAAGGTGCCCCAGAAAACGGGCCAGAAGACAAATCCCTGGAAAACCCAGCCATTGGGAACAAGATATAGCACAGTTCTGCTTTGACACATGTAGAGCCTCCAACTCCATGGCAACTGGTAAGGGCTCAGGAAGGGCAAGAACCTTCCAGGTTTGCAATAATCGAGATGAACTCCATGCAAAAGCTGGTAGGAATCCTCCAGCACAATTTTCGTCTGAATCTTTCTCTTAGAACTAGAGAGACACTCTCCTTTGCTTTTGATGAGCCAGATGTTCAGCTCATATTGCATTTTATAACTTAGGAAACAATTGAGCACTTGGACAAATCCTTTGGGGAGGGAATGTTTAAAGAACATGCCAAACTTCTACCACCCATTGTAAGCAAGGAGGCTCCTGGTGAGTGATGAATCCTCCTATTGTTATATCGAACAAAGAGAAAACAACATTGTTTTAGCCACTAATGAGATATTTCTGTACTGCCACAATCTTTTAAAGGATCTTAAAGAAGCAACACTTAGCTAAAAAACATTCTCTTATGTGAAATATCTAAGATTTTTCTTAAAAGAAAAGAAAAAGACAAGCAAGATTGCATCATCTTAAAAATACTGAATCTGAAAACGATTCTGTTTAGAAGCAAACCACAGTCCAGATTAAGTCCTGAACTGGTTTGCACAGTTCAACCTAGCTACATTGTAAATAACTAAACCCTTTTCCACCATCTCCATACCTATTCAATCTGTATGCTGAGCAAATTATTACAGAAACTGGACTCCATGAAGAAGAATGTGACATCAGGATGGGAGGAAGACTCACCAATAACTTTTGTTATGCAGATGACACAACTCTATTTACTGAAAGTGAGGAAGACTTGAAGAACTTGCTGCAGAGGACTGAAGACCACAGTCTTCAATATGGATTGCTTCTCAATGCTAAGAAAACAAAAATTCTCACCGCTGGAGTAAAGATTGGAATTGTCAATGACTTTATCTTACTTGGATCCACAATCAATACACTTGGTACCAGCAGTCAAGAGATCAGGAGACAGTGCACTAGAAAAGTCTGCAGTCAGGGACCTCCAGTGATGTTAGTTTAAGGACTGAAGTACCCCTTATTCAGGCCATGATCTTTTCAATCATTTGTTATGTTGTTGAGAGCTAGACAATGAATAAGAATAACAGAAGAATTGATGACTTTGAGCTGTCATGTTGGAGAAGTACTGAAGATCCCATGGACTTCCAAAAGAACAAACAGATGTCTTGGCAAAGGAGCAGCCAGAGTGTCCTTGATGGCAAAGATGATAAAATTTGTTTCTTTCCAAGGAATAGCCTCTTCTAGCAACATGCCCAAGGTATGAGAGATGAAACAACTTCTTCATTTCTGATGTATAGGAGGTCCTTAATAAATATTGGTTAAGCAAGAAAGAAACAAAATGGATTAGAAAGTCTATTGTTTTATCCTTTAAATCATAGCAGAATCTCCCTCAGTTCTTGCTATTCTCATCTTGAAATCCAACCTGTCTTCTCTCCACTGTGTCAAATCTCTTGCCCCGTAATTCTACAATTCTCACATGATAACAACCAACTGGAGTTGGATGACAGTTGCTCTCTTGAAACCTGTGGGCAGTTCCCTATGCAGCGAGCTCTGACAGCCTAATGGTGAGGAGCTGCACTGTCAATCCAAAGACACACGGTTCAAATCCACCAGCTCTTCCAAGGAAGAAAGATGCATAAGCTCCTCCCCTGTAATGTACAGCCTCTGAAAAGCTACTGGAGGGTGAGCTCTGTGCTGCTTCTGATTCAATGGCACAGAACAATAGTTCTCTGTATACTCTAGATATACTCTAGACAAACCGGCCCACTTCATCACTAGATCTTTTTGTAGTACCTGCCTGGTCCCTGTGGACATCTAGTTTGCAACATTTAGTCCCAAACAGTAGTGTTACTAGGCAAGAAATGGAATCTCAGACATGTTCGTGGAGCTCCTCAGCATGCTTAGAAATGTAGAGGCCTCCTGTGCTGCTGCTGAGGTTTGCAGGGAACGGGGACAAACTTTCACTGCAGTGGCCTAGTATGGGTCGTGTGCCCGCTGAACTGTGGGCTGAGAGGGACTCAGATACCTGCCTCACGAGTCTTCTCCACAAGCTTCCTGGCTCCCTGAAAGGAACATAAGCTGCAGCTCTCAGTTTGCAGCTTCTATAAGCATCCCATCGCCATGCATCATCCTGGCCATCCTGCCGTGTCCTGAATACAGGTGGGGGACACCCCTCCTCAACACTTTCAAATTGCCATCCCTGTCTGTGTTAGGGAAGCTGCTTCCTCGTGTTGTGTCAAACCCCCACTTCAACCCAGAACATCAGCCTCCAATTCGTCTTCACTGGATTGATCTGGTTTAACCCCTTTCATTCTGGCCGGGAACAAAAAAATGATTTACTTCTTCCATGAAAGGTCAGGATGGGGAATGCAAATGTTTCAGAGACGTAATCCCAGCATTAGGCTAGGATGCATTTTATTCTTTTCTACTTAACTTGTGACAAAACAGTAACAAAATAAGACATCCGTCAGCATTTTCCTTAACAACTTCCTCTGTTATATTGGTTATGTCCGTTTTCTTGTATTACATTTCCCACTAGATTAGGAGTTTTTCCAAGGATAAGGCTTCTTTCCCCCCACCTTTCTTATTTCCAATATTTAGCATGTATTTTGTCATATGGTGGTCGCCCTAGCAGTACTCTTTGAATAAATGAACTAGTTACAGGTCAGCACCCCAAGGATCTTACAGGGGAACTTAGGGGAACACAAACTCTAATGCAGTTCTTTTCCAAGATCAGTTTTCAAAAACAGCACCAGGTATTTGAGACTCTCCAGACACAGGCAGTTCAGTCTATCGCATTCAACTTAAATCCTCGTTCACAACTGACTGGCGATACTAGCGATACCATTTCTGAGTAATTCTTTCTCTTTCAAAGCTCTAATCCTTAGTCAGAAATTCCGAATTTCTGTCATTTAAGATTATCTTTGAAATAGTGGGTGCATGTTTCTTACCCTGGGGTTAAAACTCATCTGTTATTTGAGACATTGTTTGCTCTGTATGAAAGTTCACATTTCTCTGCAACATGAGTTACATGAAAAAGTAAATTAAAACAAGTTTGGCACTGTGATTTCCCATTAATCATGATTATCAATTCATGAATTCCTGATAAGCCTGTTTGGTTAAATTTGATCTTTCACCTTCATGTTTAGAAGTTGAATTAATGATAATTGCATGCATTATGCCACTTGTGATAGTATTTGATCTGATTAGCTCATAAAGGACTGATTAGGTGAAGGCCACAGTAGTATAAAAGTGTGCATTATAATAAGCTATGTAGATGAGCTTGGAATGATATTGTATATGTCACAAAACAAAAAGATTTTTATTCATATTTGAAGCTCTTTCACTTATACTCCATAAACATCAGGGTATGTGACAAGTCACTGGGTCCCCATGCAAACATGCAAATTTAACATCATGACTCCACTGCTAAAAAAATAGAGAGAAAGCACAAAGTTCTGACAAGTAAGAAGAAGATGCAAAACAAAGAAAAGAACACAGAATAAAGCTTATGAAATCTTACAAATTATGTACCACAGCAGTCCCTTCTATCGATGACCAAACCCTTATAGCAAAACCTCTCAGAGACACTGCTGTCTAGTGGAAGCCTACTTTTAGCATTTTCTGAGGCTGTAAACCACACAGGAGGAGACTGCCTGTTTTCCTCCCAGGAAGGGTTGGTGGATTTGAATCCCCAGGGAGGCGTGGCATTTAGGTTAGCAGCACAATACCCTATGTTATTATGTGTCAGCCAGTAAGAACCTACTCACTACTGAGCTTCCAGTGGATTTTCATAAGCTGCAAATCACACAAGAGGAGACTGATCTCTCTCCCTTGAAGCAGCTGGTGGATTCCAGCTGCTTGCATTTGGGTTGACAATGCTTCTCCTTTCCACAGTTTAGGAGAAATCCTTTATTTTGTAAAGGTTTTAGAGAAACCCCTAATCTGTCCTATTTTCAGGCAAATACCTCCTATTCTTCACCTTCCTGCCTTCTGGTTTTTTGTTGTTATGAGATGCTATCTTTCTGGGCCTTGGAACTCTAGTTTGTTTTATGTTTTCTTCTTGACTTGTTTATCATTGATAATTTAATCATAGTTGCTTCTGGCAGCTCTGTGTGTATATGCTTCTTGGTTTCTGCATGCTGCAATTACCTGATGCAATCTGGACTTCTATTTTCCACGAGAGCATAAAGCATCAGCAGTAGCTACTCTGAAAAGTAATAAAATAAACACAAATTCTTCCTACCCCACCCATGGCAAGCCTTCTATTTAACTGCGTGGTTATAAAATGTTCCACCTTCAGCAGAGGAGATCAAGCAAAATGTGTTGTTCTAGCGTGAAGAGCACTTTTGAATTATTTGAACCTAGCGAACTCAGAACATCTAGAAAAGCTACTATAGGAAAATGTGATTTAAAACCCCAGTAGCACAGTGAAGAGAATATTTAGCAAAAACATTACCAAATTTTAAAGACAGGTGACCTAATAAGAATATGAGCTAGGCATTTTTTAAATGATTAACATTTCTTTTTGAAATAATTTTATCTGAGAACATAACATTTTCTAGCTTTTACTTTTTTATGCTGCAACTGAGAACACTCTAAATACAGAGAGATATAAAATACTTGGTGGACAGGATAAAATCATAGAGAGCTCTAATGGTCCAGTAGGTAAGACTTGCACTGTCAACCAAAAAGCCAGGTGGTTCAAACCCACCAGCAGCTCTTTGAGAAAAAGATAGGTAATCTTTAGAGGTAGTCTTTAGACTGACTTCATTGCTTTTAGCAGTTTGGTGAGGTCCTTGACAGAATATTCCTAGTTGCTGGTGCCAAAGGTATTGATTGTGGACTCGAGTAAGATTAAATCATTAACAACTTAAAATCTTTCCCCCTTCTATTATGATGCTGCCTATTTGTCCAATGGTGAGGAACTTTGTTTTCTTGATGTTGAGCTGCAATCCTTATTGAAGGCTTCAGTTCTTGATTTTCTGCAGCAAGCACTTCAAGCCCTGCTCACTTTCAGTAAGGAAAGTTGTGTCAACTGCTTAACACAAGTTGTTGATGAATCTTCTTCCAATCCTGAAACTACGATCTTCTTCATAAAGTTCAACCTCTCAAATGATCTGGTGTGATGCAAGCCATAGTCTTTCTAATTGCTTGTCATGCACATGATAGCTTCACAATGACTAAGGATGACAGAAGACCATTTGAGGCCTTTGAACTATGGTGCTGGAGAAAAGTTTTGTGCATTCCATGGACTTCGAAGAGAACAAATAGGCCTGTCATGGTAAGAGTGAAACTAGATTGTTCTTTGAAGGCAAGGATTTCGAAGCTCCATCTGACATACTTTGGGCATGTTGTCAAGAGGGACCAGTTCTTGGAGAAGCTTAGCATGCTTGGGAGGGTGGCAGGATGGTACAAGAGAACAGAATCCTGCATAAAATGGATTGACACAGTGACTGTGGCAATGGAGTCACGTGTGTTAGAGAGGATGAAGTGGGCTCAGGCTAGGGCAAGGCTCAGAGCCATCGTTCATAGTGTTGTTATGAGTTGTAGTTGACTCAGCAGCACAAAACAACAACCACAACCCTAAATTCTCAGAAATAGTGGATCCATTAAGGGGGACCTTGCAAATAGCAATGTGCCTGGAGAGAGATTATCCTAGATTGTCCAGGTTAGCCCAATCAAATCAACAATTCAGTACAATGGATGCATTGAATAGATTCCAACTCACCATGATCCCCATGTAAGAGCAGGACTGTGCTCCACAGGGTTCCAGCTGCTCATTTCTTGGGTGTAGAGTACCAGGTCTTTCCTCTGGGATGGCTTTGAGCAGACTTACACATCTACTTCTTCAGTTTTTAAGTGGGAATGTCTACCTTTTACACCTTCCACACACTCCAACCTGATCACATGTCCTTAAAAGCAGATAATCTTTCCCTGATGCACTGGGGAGATAAAACAGAGGAAGGACTTCAAGTGTAAGAAGAACCTGAGCTGATAGGTGTTACCTTTGAAGACGGAAGAAGAGGACCATGAGCCAAGATAGGGAGGTGTTTTTTAGTAGCAAGAAAGAGCCCTCAGTCCTTTGGACAGGGATTTCAGACATGAAACTACAAGGAACCAAAGTGCACCAACAACCTAAAAGAGTGAGAAAGTAGAACCTTCCTAAAAGCTTATAGATAGACAGGTAATCTGCTGTCTCTATAATTTTTGATCTCATGTAATTTTTGATCTCTATAATTTTAAAACTCATGTTGGACATCTGACCTAAAGAACTGCAAGATAACACATTTTTATTGTTTAAATTGCTAAATTTGTCATAGCAGCAACCACCATGTGATTGTTGGTGGTCACACTGGTTCTAACTCATGACAATCTTATGAAAAACAGAATAATGTTCCATCCCGCACTATCCCCATGGGCATTACTACACTCAAGTTCATTGTCCTGGCCACTGTAATTTGAGTATCTTTCAGCCTGGAGAATTCATCTGCCAGCACTTATCAGATAATATTCTATTGTGGTAAACAGGGTTCTTATGGACTAATTGCAAAAGAAAATTACAAGAACTCTCTTCTTCATTTATTTCAGTCTGGAAGTTTTTCTGAGCCCCAAAATTGACTTCGCTAGTGTTTGAAATCCTAGAGGTGTAGCTTACAACATCAGAGAAACAGTCAAGCTGCCATAGTATGACAACCTGCCAGATGGAAGGTAGACGTGATGTGCAGTTACTGACAGATGTCACTGAGTTGATTCCGAGTCATAGCAATCATATGTACAAAAGAAACAGTATTTGAACCCAAGCCTTCACAATCCTTGTTATGTTTGAGCCCAGTATTTCAGCCACTGTATCATTTTATCTACGTTAGAATTTCCCTCTTTTCATTAACCTTCTACTTTTTCAATCACGATGTCCTTCTCCAAGGACAAGGTCCTCCTAACAACAAGCCCAAAATATATGTGATGAAGTCTTACCACCCTCACCTCTAAGCAACATTCTGAGCTTAATTCTTCCAAGACATTTACTTGGGTGTTCTTTTGGAACTTGATGAAATATTCAGTATTCTTCACCAACAGCAGGATTAAAAGACATCAATATTTCTTCAAACTTCCTCATTGAGCGTACATTTCACATGCAAATGTTGTTGTTGTTGATTGCCATCAATTCGAGCATGACTCATAGTGACCCTCTGAACAAAAGGCTTGAAGCCTTTCTATAACTATCACCATTTATCAAAGTTCATAGACTTTCCAGAGACATGTTGTTTAGGAAGTGGATGTCACTCCTGCTTCCCCAAATGAGGTGATTAAAAAGACTCTGGCTTGGATCAGGCACACCTTAGTCCTCAAAATGGAATGTTTGCTTGCTTACACTTCAAAGAGATCTTTTCCAGTGTATTTCCTCAATGTCATAATTAGATTGATTTCTTAAGTACTGTTTCCAAGGGCAATCATTATGATTCCAAGTATATTGAAGTACTTGACAACTCAAACGTTTTACCCAATTGTTGTCATGTTGCTTACTGGCCCAGTTGTAAGTATATTTGTGTTTTGTGAGATGTAATCTGAAGGCTATAGACTTTGGTCTACAAGTCTTAAAGTCCTTTTCACTTCTGGCAAGCTCAGTTGTGCATAATAATTCTTCTGCTAATGCTAATGTGACTGTTTCCCTCATATACATCAACTTCTTAGATTATGTATTCACCGTATAGGTTGAATAATCATAGTGAAAAGATACAGCCGTAACACAAACTTTACTGATTTTTAAGCCACACAGTATTCCTTCTTACTACATCATGGTCTACGCACAGGTCCTCCATGAGTGTTATTAAGTGTTCTGGAATTCCCATTCCTCTAAAGGTTACCTATAATTTGTTATGCTACTGTAATAGTGAAGATTATTTGTTACTTTGACTGTCTATGATTCTCTGGTTTCTTAATTATTATGTAGTCATTCCTCATTTCTTTGATTAGACTAATATGATGCAATCATTAACTCAATACGATTTGCTATGTCATCACTTTCATAATGAGATTTCTTATGAGCAGCCAACTTATTGAGAAAAAAATATCACTGACAGTGTAGCTTGCATTAGATATAGATAGATACAGAGAAAGAGATAAAGAGAGATAGAGATGTATAATGTCTGACAAAGCTTTCTTGCTTTTGTTTGGTCTGGTTCATTGTACTTGAACCAGTGGCCTGACTTCCTGTTGCATTAACTTGAGCCAGAAGCTTTTCTCTTGATGTCTAGTCATGGATTCACTCGCCAGCCTCCACAAGCTTTTAAGTTATTTCCGTGTGTGTGTGTGTGTGTGTGTGTGTACACACACACACACACACACACACAGAGACAGACAGAGAGAGAGAGAGAGACTCACACACTTTTATACAGTTGATTCTGGTTCACCACAACCTTCTATCAGATGTCTGAGTCTGTAAATCACAATAGAAGGAGACTTCTCCCCTGGAGCTTCTGGTGGGTTCACACTGCCAGAGGCTTCCTGCCTTTAAACTGCAGTGCAACTTGACTACCAGAACTATACATGGAACAAGGGATATCATTGTTGATGTCTGATGAAAGCAAAGAATACCAAAATGGTGTTTACTCATGCTTTATTCGCTATGCATATACATTGTACTGTGTGTACCATAATAAACTATGGAGAAGAATGGAAATTCCAGAACTCTTGATTTGCTCCTGCCAAGCCTTCACATAGACCAAGAAACTGTCATTTGGACAGAACAAAAGGATACAGCATGATTTATGTGACTTAAAACCAGGAAAGTTGTGCGTCAGCATTGTATCCTTTCTCCATATTTATTTAATCTGTATGCTGGACACATCATTGAAGAGTCTGGATGACATGAAGAAGAATGGGGCATCAGGACTTGAGGACATGCTAAATCATCAACAACCTATATGCAGACAATACACCTTGGTTGCAAAAAGTAAAGGTGATTTAAAAGATTTGCTGCAAAAGATTAAAGATCACAGACTTCAATATGGATTACATCTCAACATCAATAAAACAAAAATTCTTCATCAAACAAAAATCCTGGACCAGTAGACAGCATCATGATAGATGGAAAAAGAATGAAGTTGTCAATTCCTTAATTTTACTTGGATTCACAATCAACATTTATGGAAGCAGAAGTGAAGAAATCAAATTACATGCTGTATTGGAAAAAATCTTCCAAGGAATTGTTTAAAGTACTCCATTAAGAGCAAGGATATAATTTTAAAGATTAAGGTTTGCCAGACTCTGTTGTTAGGTGTCATCATGTCGAGAACAACTCATAGTGACCCTATGAACAGTGGGTTTTTGGGAGATGATAAATTGTTTTGGGTTAATTGTGCAACTCCCTATAGACTAAAACAAAAATTTAGGTTAAGGTGTTCTTATCCTTTTTATTTTTTCTTATTCCCCTTCCCTCTTCCTTCCCAAAGACAGAGTATTAGGGTTGTCTATTTAGATTTCACCTCCCCTGTGAAGAGTAGTCCAGGAGTAATTTTTTTTATTATTAGTAATTTTTTGCATGTATACCATTAAATCTGATCTGACAGGTACTGGAGGAGATTGCTCCTCTTTCTCCAGCAAAGCATCTGGTGGATTCGAACCACATATCTCTGGGATTGCAGTGCAGTTTCTTGCCAGTACGCCACCAGAGCTCCCTCAGTTGTGATTTTTAATTTTTTTATTATTAATTTTATTATTAATTTATTTATTTTATTATTAATTTCAATGAAAATTTACAGAGACTTTGGATTTCCATTCATTTCATTCATTCATTGTTGCACTTTTCTCCCTGCCCACCCCTTCCCCCAGTACTTTGAAAAGTAAAAGAAAAATTCTTTCATTATTTTACAATCCCTCCCCCCAAGTCCACTCCACTATGCAGCCTTTGTTCTGGACTCCTGTCATAACAAAAATACCTAATCATATATCCCTTTTAAATAGTTCTCTCCCTCATCTTTTTCAATGCAGTATACATTACCCCATCTTTCTCAGTCTCTCCTCAACCCCAATGTCAGTCCTGTTGTACAACAGTGGCACTATGCGGTATTTGTCCTTTTGTGACTGAAATACTTCACTCAGCATAATATCCTCCAAGGTCACCCATTTTGAATAATATTGCATGAGTTCCTTGTTTTTAAATGCAGTGCATTCCTTTGTGTGAATATACCACAGCTTCTCTATCCATTCATTTGTTGATGGACACTTAGGTTGTTTCCAACTCCTTGCTATTGTGAACAAAGCCACGATGAACATGGGTATGCGTATATCTACTTGGGTGGCAGTTATGATTTATTTGGGGTATATTCCCACTAGTGGAATTAATGCGTTAAACGGTATCTCTATTTGCAACTTTTTAAGAAAGTGCCACACCGCCCGCCTTCCACAGTGGTTGCACCATTTTACACTCCCACCAACAGTGAATAAGGATTCCAGTTTCTCCACAACCTTGCCAGCATTTGTTGCTTGCTATTCTGTTAAATTTTGCTATTCTGACTGGGATGAGATGATATCTCATAGTTGTTTTAGGTGTATTTTTTAAACACATATTTGTCAGGAGGAAATGAGTAAGAGGTGAGAGGAAAAGGGAAAGTATTAAAATGTCCCAAAGCCTCATGGGTCATTCTTTCCCAAGACTGCTGTGAAGAGAGAGACACTTAAGTCATCAGTGGTAGCTGGTTGGCTTAATGCAGTAAATGCTTGGGAAGCAGGGCAGAAATGTGGCGCTACCACCACAGTTTTCTAGGGATGGCAAGGCCCAAACATAATGGGTTGGAGAATGGGCGAGGGGCAAACAGAGACAAAGGGATAGAAAGAGGAATGTCTGGGCCTGAGAGTAAGAGAATTTCAGTGGGTGTATGTTGGTAGTGCCTGGAGTCTTCTCTGGCAGGTTGAATCTATAAGTTGCTTCATGAGAGAAAGGTGGACAATGTCCTCTTATGTGATTTACACCCTCTAAACACCCACTAGATGATCATGTGTGAGCCAGTTCTGACATCATGGCATTGATTGACTAGACTGATGACTTAGTGGCAAGAAGCTGTGCTGTAACCCCGAAGGCATGCAGTTCTAATCCACCAGCTGCTCTGTAGGAGTAGGATAGGGACATCGTCTCTGATATACCTATCTCATGTGATTTACTGCCTCTAA
The DNA here is from genome assembly GCF_000299155.1 of Elephantulus edwardii. NCBI lineage: Eukaryota > Metazoa > Chordata > Mammalia > Macroscelidea > Macroscelididae > Elephantulus > Elephantulus edwardii. Next base: position 5,108,228 of record NW_006399825.1, on the reverse strand, counting down.
AAACCTGTTGAAGGGCCAGCTATATGTTGGTTCCAACTTGACAGTACACAACAACAAAGATAAAGATTGAAATTTTTAATTAAGGCTGTTCTTCAAAAACAAGGCTATTGTAGACTAAGCCAAGGTTTCATCATACACATGTGATATAGACACAGAAAGTAACTGGAGTGGCAAAGTGTTAACGTTCAGACAAAAGATAATATATAAAATCTAGATCAAATTGGCACTGCTCAGTAACTCTTTTCTCTAGAGGTATGTTAAGACTTCTGTAAATGGATGACCAGATGGCTGACTGAGTGATGGACAGATAGGTAGGTTAGATATTAGTGGACAGACAGGATTACAGAGAATACCTTATAAGAACGTTCTTTTTCTATGTTAGCAGTGAAACAGAACTTTTTCCTTTAGATAACTAAGATGCCAGCTTATACTGTTGTTTGCTCAACATGAAATGAGATTGTAGCTTGACCTGCGTTCACATTTCAGTTCCTCTTCTTACTAGCTGCGTGATATTGGTAAAGGTATTGAAACTTCTAGGGTCATAGCTTTTTCGCACTACAGTTGAGATAATATTTGTCTTCCAACTTCATTGCAAGAATTAGATCCAGCAAAGGAAAAGTGTCTAACAGAGTCCTTGATACCTAGTAAGCATTTAATAAACAGCAACTACTGTTGTGATTAGAGAACCTGCAGGATATTATTGTCATAGCTCAACTCAGGATATGAAAGAGGACAAGAGGATGACAGTTGGTAAAACATACTAGCAATTTTCTTTGGAATTGTCGACATAAATAAATGCATGAGCCCTTGATTATACATTTTCCAGCAACTTCAATTAATTGTGTTCTCACTTCTGAAACCCTGTTTTCAACTTCAAGACTTGCACAAGTGAAAAATACGTAGCATAAAGTTCAGATTAAATGAAAGCAATATAGAATACAAATATTATCTCCTTATCATGTTCTAGTCATTATTCTTAAGCTTATAATCAAATTTTCTTTCTTTGGTCTCCTCTCCCTACTTTAAACCCCTCTTCAGATTAAATTACAGTCTGTAAAACAGACCTTGGTTAAGAATGGAAATATTAAAAGTCAATATTTGTCAATTTTCTCCTTCCCATTATCCAAGGCCTATCTTCAAACCATAGTCTTCAACACAATGTGTCTACTATCACCCCTGCACTCTGTTATTCTTTCTCCCTTCTCTGAGTCAAAGAAATTAATCTATTGAATCCCCTTTGATAAGACTCTATGTCCTTTGAATGTTGTTTGAATACACTTTAGTATTTTTTTAGTTTTTCTCTCCTGTTCAGTGTTTGGATGATGGATTTATTAGTTAAAGCCGTAGCAATGTTGTGTAACAAAGAACTTCAAGATCTCAATGGCCTACAGTGAAAAACCATTATTTCCATGTTCCTGAGTCTGCAAGCACATTGTGGTTCAGTTGCTCTGGGCATCAACTTTGTTCCTCAGTTCTTTCAGTTTGAGAAATATTGAGTGTGTTCTTCCCTTTTGGTTTTCTAATTACCTTATACTGAGCATCATGGCCTAATATAGTCAACTTTTTTTTAAACTACAGAATTCAATCCATGATAACATACCAAACTCTCTTCCGTAGTGGTTGCACCATTTTGACTCTTACCAGGAAGGTATGAGAGATCTGATCTCTCTGTACCTTTGTCAGCATTTGCTGTTTCCTATGTTATTGAACTTTGCTATTGTTACTCAAATGAGATGGTGTCTTATTGTTGTTTTTATTTTTATCTCCCTCATAGATAATTGTTGAGAGCATTTCTTCAGGTGTTTGTTGGCTGTCTGACTATTTTTTTTTAAATGTCTTCCAAGTCCTCTACCTAATTTTAATCGGATTTTTTTTTTTTTATGTTGAGGCATTGGTATAGTCCATGGTCTTTGCAATCACTTGTTATGCATCAGAGAGCTGGACAATGACCAAGGAGGACAGAAGGAGAACTGATGCTTTTGAGCTTTGGTGTTAGAGAAGAGTGCTGAAGGTGCCATGGACTGCTAGGAAAGCAAACAGATTCATCCTGGAAAGGGTCAAACCGGGCTGCTCCTTGGAGGCAAGGATTCTGAGGCTTTGCCTTACATACTTTGGTCATGTTGTAAGTAGAGACCGGTCCTTGGAGAGGGACATCATGCTTGGTAGGGTGGAGGGCAGGCACAGGAGGGGAAGGCCCTATGGGAGATGGATTGATTTGGTGACTGGGGTAATCAGGATGAGTGTGTTGGAGGCAATGAGATTGGCACAGGACAGAGCAGAGTTTAGAGCTGTTGTACGTAGGGTTGCCATGAGTCGCAAGCAACTTGACGGCACATAACAACAACCACCACCATAGGTTAGGCCTTCTAAGTTTGGTCATATTTTATTTCTTATTATCTTTATGGTTCTGAGCTTTACCCTTATATTTCTGATTCATCATGAGTTGATTTTTGTGTATGGTATAAGATGGGGATCCTGCTTCAGCTTTCTGCAGAGGTAGTAGTCCAGTTCTGGCAGCACCATTTGTTGAAGAGGTTGTAGGTTCCCCATTTGATGAGTTGTTTTCCTTGATGAATACTAGTTGACTGTAGGTGGACAGGTTACTTTCTGGGTTCTCGATTCTGTTCCATTGGTCTATTGTACCATTACCATGCTGTTTTGATTATTAAAGCTGTGTAGTAGGTTTTGAGATCAGTGAGTTCTATTTCTCCCACTTTGTTTTTTGTTGGGGTCCCTTTCCTTTAAACAAACAAACAAACAAACAAACAAACAAACAAACCTTCCCAATTGCATTTTCTATCTCTTCAGAAAATGAATATTATCTATGTTGGGATTGCATTAAACATGTAGATTGTTTTTGGCAGGATTGTAATAGTCACCATATTGAGTCTTTCTATCCATGAACAGGGAACATTTTTTTCATTTATTTCAGTCATTTACTGTTTCTTACAGTAGTGTTTTGTGGTTTTCTTTGTAAATGCCTTTTGTGTCTCTTGTTTTTGTTATGTGCTGTCGAGTCACCTGCCCCTCATAGCAACCCTATGTACAACAGCCCTAAACCCTGGTCTGTCCTGTGCCAACCTTACGTTTCAGACACACCCACCCTGATTACCCCAGTCACTGAATCAATCCACTTCATATAGGGTCTTCCTCTACTGCACCTACCCTCATAACATGACATCTTTCTCCAAGGACTAGTCCCTCCTTGAAATATGCCCAAAGTATGTCAGACAAAGGTTCAGAATCCTTGCCTTGAAGGAGCAGCCTGGCTTCACCCTCTCCAGGATGAACTTGTTTGTTCTCCTAGCAGAATAGAACTTGAGATCGACTTTTTGACTATGAATGCCACACCACTCTTCTGTTTTTCATTCCCTGTATAGTATACCATATAATTCCAAGTGGCCATAGCTGGTCCATTGCATCTCACTAATGCCTAGTATGCATTGAAGGCATTGGCAAAAAGTAAGGAATTGCTTGGATACCAAATGACTTGTTTCAATTCACAGGTATAGCCTTGGATGCATTCACCAATCTATGCCAGGAAAATTGGAGGACAGCTGTCTGGTCAACAGACTGGAAGAGGTCTATATTTGTTCCTATTCCCAAGAAGAATGATCCAACTGAATGTGGAAATTATCAAACAATATTATTGATATCACATGCACACAAAATACTGCTCAAGATCATTCAAAAACTGCTGGAACTGTACATAGATAGGGAATTTCCAGAAGTTCAGACAGAATCTGAAAGAGGTCATGGCACCAGGGATATCATTGCTGATGTCAAGTAGATCCTGGCTGAAAGTAAGGAATACCAGGAGAATGTCTATTTGTGCTTTATTGACTATACAGAGGTATTTGACAGTGTGGATCATAATAAGTTGTGGCTGACATTGAGAAGAATGGGAATCTCAGAGCACTTAATTGTGCTCATGTGCAACCTATACCTGGACCACGAGGCTGTTGTGAGAACAGAGCAGGGGAACACAAAGCATGGTTTGGAATTGGGAAAGGAGTGTGTCAGGGTTGTATTCTCTCTCCATACATATTCAATCTATATGCTGAGCAAATTATCTGAGAAGCTGGACTCTATAAAGAGGAATGTGGCATCAGGATTAGAGGGAGACTCATCAATAACCTGTGTTACGCAGATGATACAACTTTACATACTGAAAGTGAGGAGGACTTGAAGCACTTGTTGCAGAAGATCAAGGAGTACAGAGTTCCTTATGGATTGTGTCTCAATATAAAAAGTACAATGATTCTTACCACTGGACCAAAAGGCAGTGTCATGATAGATGGAGAGAAGATTGAAACTGTCAACAGCTTCATCTTGCTTGAATCCACAATTAACACCCTTGGTACAAGCAGTCAAGAAGTAAGAATATGCATTGTACTGGGAAAATCTGCAGTTAGGGACCTTTTCAACTTATTGAGGAATAATGATGTCAGTTTGAGGACTAAGGTGCGTCTGATTCAGACCAGTCTTTCCAATCACTTGCTATACATCTGAAAGCTGGACAATGAATAAAGATGACAGAAAAAGAACTGAAGTCTTTGATCTGTGGTCTTGGAGAAGAGCACTGAACATCACATAGATGGCCAAGAGAATGAACAGATATGTCTCGGAGATGGTGATGCCAGAGTGCTCTTTGGAGGCAAGAATGTTGAAGTTTCACCTCACATGGTTTGGACACATTGCTAGAAGGTGCTATTCTTTGGAGAAGGACATGATGTTGGGAAGGGTGGAGGGTTGGTAAAGACCCTCAACCCAGTGGATTGACATGATGACTCCTGCAATGGGCTCTTGTGTGTCAGAAAGTATGAGGATGGCAAAAAAAAAAAAAAAAAGAAAGTATGAGGATGGCACAAGATAGGACTGGGATCAGATCTTTTTTTCATAGAGTCGCTTTGAGTTATACTCAACTCAATGACACCTAAAAACAACAACAACAATAATACCCTGCCACTCTACTAAATTGGTCTACTAAGTCTAACAGGTTTTTTTGTAGAGTCCTTTTTTCAGATCTTTTGTTCATAGAGATGCTATGAGTTATGCTCGACTCAAGGGCACCTAACAACACCAACACCACCCTGCCACTCTACTAAATTGGTCTATTAAGTCTAACAGGTTTTTGTTGAGTCCTTGGGTTTTACTATCATTATCATATGCATATAGGAACAATTTTATCACCTCTGCAGACCTGAATGCCTCTTATTTCTTTCTCTCATTTTATTGCTCTAGCAAATACTTCCAATATGATATTAAATAGGAATGGTGAAAGTTAGCTTCCTTATCTGGTCTCTTTGCAAGGGAAATGCCTTTAGTCTTTCTCCACTGGTAATGATATTGGCTCTTGGTTTTGTGTATATACTTTTCATTATGTTAAAGAAATTCCATTCTATTCCTATTTTGCTGAATGTTTTAATCAAGAAGGAATGTTGGGTTTTGTCAAAGGCTTTTTCTATGTCAAATGATAGGATCATTGGTTTTGTTCTTTCCTTTGTTAATGTAATAAATTAGGTTGTTTTGCTATGTTGAACCATTCTTGCATTCCTCTTACGAATACCATTTTATCATGGTGAATTATGTTTTATATATAATGTTGGATTTAATTGGCCAAGATTTTATTAAGGATTTTTACATCTATGGTAATTGGAGGTATTGGTTTGTATTTTTCTTTTTTGGTAACGTCTTTGCCTTGTTTTGGTATTATGGTTGTGTTTTCTTTATAAAATGACTCAGGGAATGTTCCTTCTTCTATTTTTTAAAATAATTTAAGTAGAATTGGTGATAAAACTTCACTAAGTGTTTGGTAGAATTCAGCCATGAAACCATCTTGGCCAGGATGTTTTCTGGTCTGGGGTCTTTTTATAAGATGCTCTATTTCTTTTTTGTGATGGATAGGTTCACGTGCTCTGCATCTGTATATGTCAGTCTGGATACGGCATGAGTTTCAAGGAATTTGTTCATTTCCTCTAGGTTTTCAAAGTTATCAAAGTATAACTTTTCATAATATTCCAATATTATCAATTTAATGTCATCTGGTTCTGTTGTGATATCACCACTATAATTTCTTGTTTGAGTTATTTGTGTCTTCTCTTTCTTTGTTTTGTTAAGTTTGTCAATAGTTCCTCAATTTTACTGACCCTTTTCAAGAATCAGCTTCTGGTCTTGTTAATAATTTCAATTGTTTTTCTATTTTCTATCTCATTGATTTCAGCTCTTGTCCTTATATTTCTTTTCTTCTAGATTCTATGGAGTATGATTATTGTTCTTTTTATATTTGATAGAGGTATTGAGCTAGGTCATTAATTTGGCTTCTTTCTTCCTTTGTGTATTTACCTGTTGCTATGAACTGTCCCCTTAGCTGTAGCCTAGATGTTTTTATATGTTATATTTTCATTATAATTTGTTTCAAGCAACTTTGAATTTATATTTTTATTTCTTCTGTAACCCAATCATGTTCTAGCTTCCATGTGGTTTTATAAGCTTTACCCTCATATTGTTAATTTCTAGTTTTGTGGCATTATGATCTGAAAAGATAGACAGTATCATGATAGATAGAAAAGATTTCGGTTGTTAATGATTTCATCTTGCTTGGATCCACAATTAACACTCTTGGTTCCAGCAGTCAGGAAATAAAAAGATGAGCTGTATTGAGAAAATCTGTGGTCAAGGACCTCTCCAGAGTGCCTTAAGACTAAAGTGTGCATGATCCAGGCCATGGTCTTCTCTATTGCTTGCTGTGTATCTGAGAGCTTGACACAGAACAATGAAGACAGAAAAATAGATACTTTTGAATTGTGGTGCTGGAGAAGGGTCTCAGACATACCATGCACTACCAAGAGAACACACAGGTCTATTCTGGAGAACGTGAAAACAGAAGGCAAAGATTTTGAAACTCCATCTCAAATACTTTGGACATATTGCAAAGAGGGACCAATCCTTGGAGAAGGATATCATGTTTGAAAGGATAAATCTTCAGTGCAGGAGAGAAAGACTTTGGATGAAATAGATTGACCCAGTGGTGGTGGCAATGGGTCATGTGTGTCAGAATTAGGTCAGAGTTTAGAACCATTGTTCATAGGATCACTTTGAGTTGTAGTCAACTTGATTACACATAAGAACAACAACAATTACATTCATATGGTTTGCAACTCTCACTGCCATCCATTTAGATATATTTTTTTCATCACTCTGGATAGAAACTCCATACCCCTTTTGCCATAATTCCATTTTCCTTCTCATTATCCTTGGTATACACTACACACTTTTATGTCTATGCATTTGCCAAGTCTAGAGATTTTATGTAAGTCCCATTATATATTTGTCCCTGAGAGTAGATTTTCCTAATGCAATTTGTCTTTTGATTTCCTAACTCCTGGTTCCAAGAATATAGAATGTGGAACCGAGCTACCTGAAATTGTTAACAATATCAATCTCTTCTCCATCTATCAAGGTGCTGCCAAATGGCCCATTGATGAAAGTATTTGTTTTCTTATTGTTTAACTACAATCCATATTGAGTACTTTGGTCCTTGACCTTCTGCAGCAAATGCTTTAGGTCCTCCTCCGTTTCAGCAAGCAAGGTTGTGTTGGCTGCATAATGCCCCTTGTTGATGAGTATTCCTCCAATTCTGATACCACATTTCTCCTCATAAAGTCCAGCTTCTTGAATGATCTATTCCACATATAGATTGAAAAGGTATGGAGACAGAATACATCCTTGACATACTCCTTTCCTGATTTTGAACCATACATCCTCATGTCTGATTAATTTTACTCAGCTTAATGTTATCAAGGTCCATTCATACCATATAACAAAATTACATTTCTTTTTATGGCTGACTTGTATTCCAATGCATGGATATATAACATTTTATTTATACATTTATTTGTTGATAAATTCTTGGGTCAGCTTGTAATTCTTGTCAGTTGTAAACATTGGTGTACAAATACTAGTTAGAGTCTTTGTTTTTAAATCATTTCTGTATCTATTTAAGGGTAATATTGTTAAGTCATGGTCATTTTCCTTTGAGTATGTTGTTAGGAGGCGCTTTTCCTTAGAGAGGTCAATCAGGAGTAGAAAGTTACCAGTCATTCACTACAATATGCAATCAGGCACCTCTCCAAATTACTGAGTTTCATTGGTGTCATTTTGAAGACGAAAGTTGCCTGATTCAGGCCATGGTCTTTTCAATCACTTGCAATGCATATGAGAGCTGGACAGTGAATAAGGATGATCAAAGAAGAGTTTATGCCTGCTAATTGGTGTTGGAGAAGAGTACTGAATATCTCACGAAATGCCAGAAGAACAAACAGCTATTTGTTGGAGAAGGTGTTTCCAGGGTGCCCCTTGGAGACAAAGATGACAAAACTTCATCTCACACACTTTAGGCATGTTGCTAGGAAAGGGACATCATGCTTGGAAAGGTGGAGGGTCAGCAAAAGACACGAAGACCCTCAATCCGTGGATTAACACAGGGACTATACATTGGGTTCACGTGTGTCAGAAATGAAGAAGATGGTACAGGATAGGACAAGTTTAGATCTGTCGTTCATAGGGTTACTATGAGCCACACCTGACTGAAAGGGACCTAAAATCACCAACAACAATGATAATTCTCTGCTTAACTTTTTGAAGAACCATTAAATTGTTTTCCACAGCGGCTACACCATTTGGCATTACAATCAGCAATAGAGGAAGGTTCAAAGTTTATATTATTTCTAATACTTAGTATTTTTTGTTTTCTGCTAATGGTCATGATATGAAAGGTACCCTGGTAATGCTGTGGTTAAAGTATTTGGATACCAACCCCAAAGTCAGAATATTAATCAACCAGATTCTCTATGGAGAGATGTGTAGAGTCTGCGTCTATAAAAATTACAGCATTGAAAACCCTAAATGGTTTTTCTACTCTCTCCTATAAGATTTCCTTGAGTTGGAATATGCTCAAAACCAATAGGCTTTAGTATGTGTGAACATTCATTCTTTAAATATATCAAAACCTTGAGTTTTCCTTCTAGCCATCTGAGAACTTTTCAGTCTTTTAAGAGAGACTTTACATTTCTCCATGTTGATGAATGAGGAATCAATGTTAGGGTTTAAAAGGGACCCTCTTCTTTTAAAAAAGTATATGTTTTTCTTATGAGATAGTTCTTATATACATATATTTATATCTATATCTCTGTATCTCAGTGATATCTTCCTTGCCCTGCCAGCCTTTATTGAACCTAAAGCAAAGTCTTTAATCTGAAATATACCCATGAACCTTGATTTTCCTTTTTAACTTTTAGAAACATTCCAGTTAAGATGAATGTACACAGATTAACAATTTCAATAACTTCAGGCCAGCCTGCTCATGGCAAACTATGCTAATAATTCTTTCCACCAAAAGCCCCTGACCTGAAACTAGTTTTCTGCTCTACAATATTCCTATTTTAATTAACTTTCTTTAAAACTAATACCAGCTGAAGAAATTTCACATTAGCTCATTAGTCCAACTCGTCGCATGTTTTCCAATCAACTTTTAAAATAAGATTTTTTTTTTAGATTCTCCTGAAGACAGCATTGTTAGAACATGTCACAAACACTGTTTTCTTGCATTTTGTTTCTTAAAAAATATCTATGCATTGTGTATTTTATATATGTTTGGCTAAATCTAAATTGCAGTTATTAGATAGTAAAAATAGATTGTATGAGTATAGTATCTTTCACTCCATCTCCTCTGCTGTTTGTGTGTTTTTCTCTAAGGCCTGTTCTTGGCCCCAGTAAGTATTTCATAAATAGGCTATTTTTTTCCTCCCAATCCCTAATTCCCAATGACAGACATCCTACCCTCTATGATTGAAACAGGAAAAAAGTAATGTAAAAATAAAGACCTTATTGCAGTGGTTTTTAATGTCCATGGGTCATAGACTATTTAAATAAGTAGATGATTGTTAGGGATTCCCTGGCCAGTAATAGGCACATGTACACAGGTTAATAACATTTTGTATATAATTTTAGGAAGTTCACAAACATGCTCAGAGAATATTTTAAAAACCCATTAAGCTGCTGAGTCTGTAAATGCAATTAATTAAAGCAGGTGTATTGGGAAAATTCCAAAGATAGGAATGAAAAGTACTTTTTCATGATTTAGCTGGCACTGCTGTGCCCACTTTAGCTTCTTGTGCTCCCGGTCACTCTTCACACTGGACATTCTTGATGCTTCAGACACTTCAGTCTTTTGCAGCCAAAATCCACAAACGGCTCTGCCACCTCGTCTCGTGCAGCAGAGAAGTGGTTAATGCTCTGGCGGATTGGAGAGGAAGAGAGCAATGCAGACAGAGAAACAATATTTCATTTTGCCTAGGATTTCTTTTTTATTGAATTCCTTGCCCCTTTGTTCCCTTCTCTCCTAGCTAAGAGCTTCCGTATTGTCTTGAGGATGGGAAAACACAAGTAGGGGGAAGGAGGTGGCTAATTTTTCAATGAGGCTCTTCAATACCAGTGACATGACAGATGGATTTGGAGGTTCATACAATCACTTTTTCCTTAATCATACTGGCTTCCACACTGTGCATAGACACAACTGGAAATGGAGGCACATCCAGGAAGGATGTTTTCCAAGTGCATTTTCTATGTACAAACTATGCAAAAGATGAGTAGTGTGCAAAGCTATGGAGTAGCCTTGCATTCTACGTGTAGAACCTTATTCAGATATGTTTTGCGTGCGCACGCACGCACACACACGCATACACACACACACCCCTGAAACAATTGCCTTATAAAGAACCTCTCTAAAAGAAAACACATCTTTATCTGAACTGCCACAAAGCGGAGAAAGCTCATGCCATCCATCAATCTCAGGTAGCTGGCATTCAGCTCACAGATAGACTCCCCTCTTTTAATTTTTAAATCACCTTATCAATCAAAGCGCAGTATTGTTCTCAGTCCCAATTTAGCTGTTCGGAGTTGATCCTATCTACTTGTCTCCTATTTCCCTCTTGGATTTTTCTCCTATTGTCTGTGTCTCACAGAAATCATTCAACGGTTTCTGAGACAGAGGCGCTTTTTTTTTTTTTTTAAAAAAAAGGCATTCATTTTTTCTATAGCTAATAAACACATGAATTTCCTGGGGAAATTGGATTTTTTGGTGTGCTCAGGGAAGGTCAGGTGCTCCAGCTTCAACTTTGGGCCAGTATGCCATCAAAATGAGGTGCTGGCATTGAACCACAGAAAAGGGAGAGGATTCAAGCTGAATCTAACAGCCAGCTCCTACAGGCAATTCTCTTAGCCTGGCGTCTGGATTGTTTCAGAGAATGTCCTGGGAAATAAAACTTTATGGTGGCTTTGCCTTCATAAATCCTGGAGGAAATTAAACGGAAGAATATTTAACTTTGGGTAAATCATTTTAGTCTCACATCTGATCCCAGACCATCAGCTAGCTTCCCATACTGTTCATTTCAGAGTTCCCCAAAGCTGAACTGTGTGGTTTTGGTGTCGGTTCACCTGGGGGGGGGGGGGAAACAAAGCACCAAGATGGAAGAGTGTAAGAATCCTCTTTTGTGCAGTTCGACAGGAAAGCCTGCGATACCAGCAGACTGGAGCATTTTCCCTTTTCCTTTTAGTGTAACTGTCTTTCTTTCTGACACTTTTGAGGGCAGGCAGAGAGGAAAAGTTATTGGTGCTTTCTTTTTCCATCTAAAAATGCTTTACCTGCAGCAATATTTTGATCACCTTTTATGAGCTGCATTGTCCTCTCTAATGGAGAAAGCAGACGCCTCCATAACAGTCAAATCTTTTGCTGTATTTAGGAAAGCAAGAGAGAGACAGAGAGAGAGGCCGGTCCCTGAGCAGCAAGCCTGAGATATTTCATTCTGTTTTATGGAATTCTGAACTTGCCTGCAACACACAAAACGTACTCCAGTGACTTGAGCCAGTTAGCCTGCTTCTTTGAGTGTGTCGAACTCACTCTCTAAAAGTTGCCATCTAGGAAGAACCGTATCTATTGTTTAGAAATCACATTGATTCAAAAAGGAACTTATGCCAGACACAATTTTACCTTGCATTTTCTTAAGTGGGATGCAGACAAACATGTATGCAAGCAAAACAACTTGGCTTCTATTATACTTAAAAGTCTGTTTTTATTTGTTTGCATCAATTCAATATGGGTTGAGGAATCTCTATGTAGGGCAAGCTACTAGAATTGACTATTAGCTGAACAGTTAGAAGTTTAAATCCACCCAAAGGCTCTGTGGAATACTGGAACTAAAAGGCCATGGCCTTGAAAATCCTGTGAAATTCCCTTCACATATGGGGTCACCATGAGTCAGAATTGATGAGGGGGCAACTAGTACTAATATATATTAAGATTTTACGAGATTATTGTAGTTAGGTGTACAGGAAGACTGTTGTTGTTGTTAGGTGCCATTGAGTCAAGTACAACTCATAGAGACTCTGAATAAAATATCTGAACCCTGTTCTATCCTGTGCCATCCTTACACTTCCTGATACACTAAAACCAATTGTGGTGGTTGCTGTGTCAATCACCTGACTGAGGGTCATCCTCTCCTTCACCAATGCTCCACCCTTCCTAGCATCATGTCCCTCTCCAAGGAATAGCCAGCCCCTCCTAGCAACATGCCCAAAGTATGTGAGGAGAAGCCTCATCATTCTTGCCTCCAAAGAGCACTCTGGCTACATGCTCTCCATGACATATTTGTTTGTTCTTTTGGCAGTCCACAGGCTGTTCAGTGCTCTTCTCCAACACCACAGCTAGAAGGAATCAATTCATCTTCTGTCTTCCTTATTCACTGTCCAGCTCTCAGATGCATAATAAGTGATCAGAAAGACTATGGCCTGAATCAGATGCACCTTATTCCTCAAACTGACATCATAATTCCTCAATAATTTGAAGAAGTCCCTAACTGCAGATTTTCCCAGTGCAATGTTTCTCCTTATTTCCTGACTGCTGGTACCAAGAGTGTTAATTGTGGATCCAAATAAGATATAGCTGTTGACAGTTTCATCTCCTCTCCATCCATCATGATGTTGCCTGTAGGTCCATTTGTAAGAATCTTTTTATTTTTTTTACATTGAGATACAATCCATAATAAAAGCTGCATTCCTTGATCTTCTTCAACAAGGTCTTCAAGTCCTCCTCACTTTCAACAAGCAAGGTTATGTCAGTTGCATAACTCAGGTTATTTCTACAATCCTTATGCCACACTCTTCATAGAGTCCAGCTTCTTAAATAATTTGCTCAGCATTCAATGGTTCAAAATTATAATCCCGAGAACAGCCTGTGGTCAGAGGTGGTGAGGGGAGCAGGGTGGCTGCCGCACTTGATCCTCAGGCATCTGATTGGGAAGGTAGATTCTAAGACCTAACAGGGGTCACCAACCGCTGGCACTCCAAAAAGCTACCCCGCAAGACCCACCGAGGGCTGCGCAAGGTCGCTTGTATTGGGGCCTGGCATCCTGCCCGAGTGGCCTTCTCTGTGGCCCGTGCTGGGCAGAAGGGCTACCATCGCCACACGGAGATCAACAAGAAAATCTACAAGATTGGCCAAGGCTACGTTATCAAGGACGGCAAGGTGATCAAAAACAATGCCTCCACTGACTACGATCTCTCAGACAAGAGCATCAATCTTCTGGGTGGCTTTGTCCACTATGGTGAAGTGACCAACGACTTTGTTACGCTGAAAGGCTGTGTGGTGGTGACCAAGAAGCGAGTGCTGATTCTCCACAAGTCCTTGCTAGTGCAGACCAAACGTCAGGCTCTGGAGAAGATTGATCTCAAGTTCATAGACACCACCTCCAAGTTTGGCCATGGTCGCTTCCAGACAATGGAGGAGAAGAAGGCCTTCATGGGACCACTTAAGAAAGACCGCATTGCAAAAGAAGAAGGTGCCTAATGTCAGGACTAGATGGAGGGGGTCACAATAAAAAATTATTTTCCAGTGGAAAAAAAATTATAATCCCAGGACTCAAGAATCTTAAAATCATATATATTTTTATTGCTATGTGTTGTCAAGTTTTAATTGGCTCATAGCTGACTCTCCAGTGGGTTTTCACAGGCAGTAAATCTCATGGGAGGAGATTACCCATCTGCTTCCCAAAGAGCAGCTGGTGCCTTCAAACTACATGCCTTTGGGTTGGCAGCACAGCTGCCATTAGACCAAATCCTGTAAAGGAAAGGCAAAAGAGCTGGTGTGGAAAACAATGTATATATTGCACACCCATATTTATTGCTGCTTTGTTCAACATAGCAAAGAGTTGGAAATAACCCAAGTACCTATCAACAAAGGAATGGATAGAGAAGCTGTGATATACTCACACAATAGACTAATATGCAGCACTGAAAAACAAAGAACTCATGAAATATTATATAAAATGGGTGATCATGGAGGACATTATGCTGAGTGAAATGTCTCAGTCACAAAAAAGACGAATACTGCATAATGCCACTGTTATAAAACAGGACTGACATGGTGGCTAGGGGAAACGAAGAAAAAGGGATAAATAATGTGCACAGTATTGAAACAGATGAGGGAGAGAACTGTATGAAAGGAATTTATAATTAGATATTATTTGCATAACATGAGTCCAGAATAAGAGCTACATAGTGAAGTGGACATGGGAGTGTGTGTGTCTGTATAACAATGAAAAAAAATTTTTTCTTCCAAAGAAAAAAGCAAACTGGGAGGAGGGGGGCCAGGGAGGAAAATGTGCAACAATGAATGGAAATCCAAGTTCTCTATAAACTTTCATTACAATCTCAAAAAAAGAAACTAAAAAAAAGAAAAACAATGTATATTAATTGTTTTAAGTGAAACAATATTTTTTAAAAAAGTCTTTGTAATCAGGTAATTCTACCTGTAAAATATTTGCATGTTAAAATTAGGAAATGAAAGCATCAAATGTTAAATTGCAAGAAGGCATAGGTATGTATATCTTTCTCAAAATATAGTTTTGCAAGATGCCTCTGATTAGATTGAACTTTGATGCAAGAGCTGTAGTAACTTGCTAGGAATATATGCTCTGTCATGCAACCTGTTGTTTTCTGTGTGTGTGTGTGTGTGTGTGTGTGTTTTCTCTGTTCATTGTTCAAAATTGCAATGAAGGAAATACAGGATTTAGACAAATAGCTGCAAAACCTTTCAGATGGGAAATCATTATCCCCCTCCCCCCTATTTTTATCTGGGATTCCTATAACATGGGCTGTATAGAAATATCTTGCAGCCTGAATTACACATTTAGCCCTTGGCACACTTGGATTTGCAGTCATTTCTGATTTTTAATGAAATATGCTTAAATGTCATACTGCAATGTTCAGACTGGAATAAATGACTTCTCACATTGTGTAGTTACTCACCAGCTACACATGCATGGCTGGAAAAGACTCTCCTTCCCACAGTCCCCATTTTTCATGTGTCCCTAAGTCCTGAGCACGTCTGTGCTCATATCTCTATAATAGTTGCCATCCTTAGGGCCCTGATACTGGCTTAGAAGAGACAGTTGAGATCTCTTTCCAAGAGTCAATTTTGGTGTTTCCTGCAACTTAACATGAATAGCACAAGAATGTGCCTTGAGATAAGACAGGAAATCTTACTCCTGGGGCTGCTGCTTGCTTCTCCAGTGTCCCCAAGCTACCAGGGGTGTGGTGACATTATAGTCATCATGAAATGACTGCTGACTCTACACAACACCAATTGATTATCATTGTGTCAGAACCAACTCCCAACTGACCTTCCAGCAGGGTTTTCAGAGGCTGTAAATTGCATGGGATGTTGCCCTTCTTTCTCCAGTGGAGCAGCTGGTTGATTTGAACTACGTACTTTTAGGGTGACAGTGCAACTCCTTAACCTCTGGACCATCAGAGCTCCGTGAAATGACTGCTGACTACAAGTGCAAAACATGGTCAAGCACCTAGTTCAATGTCTGACATTGTTCTGCACATTTCTATACATTTGTCTCATTTAACTTTTGTTACATCTCAAGGAAGTAGGTATTCTAACACCCCCATTTTACATATAAAGACTAGGGAACTGAGTTTCAAGGAATTTAGATGTCTTGACCATATTAATATAGTTGGTGTTCAATTAAATTCAAGGTTCCAGTGCTATTATTATTTTTAATATAGCTCAGCTTCACCCCCCATTTGCAATCTAAGAGAAACATTGAGCCCTGAATTGGAGGGGGGTGGGGGTGAATCATTCAACCGCATGCTCGTTTGAAGCTATAATGGAAAGTGAGCCAGGGTTGCACTTTTCAAAACGTTTTCTAAACAATGTAAAAAACTCATTTATTTCAACCCGAACACTGTAATATAACATTTCAGCATTTTCCATTAAAAACAAGAAATTACCACATATCCAAGTAAACTAAGGAACGCTGTAATTGTTCATGTTTCAGAAATGTCACTAAATGTGCTGGCAAAGAGGCTTGCTATTCTACGTGCCATAAATATTATTGCTTGAGTGGGTAAAATGTGTGGTTTTTAAATTCGTAATCAGTGTTTTCAAGCTCTCATATAACACTTTATGACTGTGGCTTCATTGGGAATTTTGGGGGCTCCTTTCAAGTATTAAAGAAGCCAGCATATATATACATGTGGAGAGACCCAAGGAATCCTAGTCCCTGAACTAGGATTCTTCCCCCCTCCCCCAGAACAAGCATTCTTTATTGATATTTGCTTATTGGGATGTTGCCCAAGCTTGTTTCAATGATGCATAAAAGGAAGAACACCATGTGCCTAGATATTATTATTTTTTAAATTATTTTATTAATGTTAATGAACATCTACAGAGATTTTGGATTTCCATTCTTTTCTATAACAGACTTATTTGTGTTCTTTTCCGTAACAGACTTGTTTTCTTGTCTTAATATTTCTGGGCAAGGCTTCCACAGGGTAACATTTCTTGTCTCTTCTCCCATCTTCCTTCTTGCTTTTTCTCAAGAGAGAGTTGGGTAGCATGGAATTCACGTCTATTGGACCATGAATCTTGAAATGCGTGCGTTGACAGTCTTCAATCATTGCAAACACTGGAGGATCCTCTGCTGCTTCTCTCTCTTCCTCAAACTCAGGAGAGGCAATAATTTTGAACGAATGGTTTATAATCCAGACCAAACTTTCCCTATAGGATAGACTATTTTAAAAGCCCAATACAGCTACTAATTTAAAGCCATGTTACATGATTAGTGTGAACTATTATGAAGGTTATACTTTAATATTTATTCTATTCTTGACCATTTAATAAATGATTATTTAATAATTCTCGGAAATATCTATTCTCTCTCAGTTGATAGGGAGAAAAATAAGTTCTTTATTGTCTTTCTTTTCCAGCAATAACTAACATTTTAACACTCATACATGCCAGTGTCAACATGGATCACCTGGAAAACCAAAGTGGCACCTGGCATTACTGTGAGTTATTTTCTGTCCCAATGGGAAAGCTCATGTAGATGAAGGGGGTCACTCTAGCCTACGATGGTTTTTGCATCCATCCATCATCTGATGTATATAATTTGTGGACTAAACATTGTTCGGGTAATGGGGATACAAAGATGGTTAAGACATGCTGCCTGCTATCAAAGAATTTGGAGAAAGGTGGAAAATTAATATAAATTAGAGCAATGTGATTAGTGCACAGAGAGCACACATACACAAATCACTGACCCCTGACTCAGATCAGGTCAGGAGTAGACATGAGTTGAGTCTTGAAGAAAGAAAAAGAGTTGAACAGAAAGTGGAGGTTAGAAGAAGGAGTTTGAGGCACAGGGAGGAGAATGTGTCCAGAGGAAATGCTAAGGATGTGGTAAGGAAGCAAGCCTGTGGAGGTCTAGTTGAGGCTGAAGAGTACACATATAAAGGGGATATTATTGCTATTATGCTGTTAAGTGCCATTGAGTTGCTTGCAATGCTAGTGACACTATGTGCAGCATCTCTGAACCCTGCTGTATCCTATGTGAACTTCATCACCTTGGACACATTCCCCCCCCCCCACACACACACAATCCCAGTCACTGAGTCAATCCATCTCATCCAGGGTCTTCCTTTCTTGTGCTGTCCCTCCACCGTCCCAAGCATGACATCCCTCTCCAAGGACTGGTCACTACATGTAACATGCCCAAAGTATGTCAGATGGAGCTTCAGAATTGAGAATTCTTGCCTCCAAAGAGCAGCTTGATTTCACCCTCTCAGGATGAACCTGTTTATTCTCCATGGTATATTCAATATTCTTTTCCTGCACCACAGCTTAAAGGCATCAATTCTTCTTCTATCATCTCTAGTCATTTTCCAGCTCTCTGGTGCATAGCAAGCAATTGCGAAGACCATGGCCTTTATCAGGCGCACCTCAATCTTGCTCTTTAATACTCTGGAGAGGTCCTTGACTGCAGATTTTCCCAATGCAATTCATCTTTTGATTTCTTGGCTGCTGGTACCAAGAGTGTTGATTGTGGAGCCCCGCAAACGGAAGCTGTTAACAATCTCAATCTCTTCAACATCTATCATGATGCTGCCAATTGGGCCAGTGGTGAGAATCTTTGTTTTCCTGATGTTGAGTGTCAGTCCATATTGAAGGCTGCAGTCCTTGACCTTCTACCGCAAATGCCTCAGGTCCTCCTCAATTTCAGCAAACAAGCTGGGTCATCTGCATAAGAGGCTGTTGATAAGTCTTCCTCCAAATCTGATGCCACATTCTTCCTTATAGAGCCCAGTCTATGTTCCATATATAGATTGAAAAGGTGTAGGGGATATACTCCTTTATTTCAAATTCTAACATGGAAAGAGGAGAGCATTTTTTTCCAACCAAGTCTGATTGTCCTACTCCTACCTGAATAGTGTCCTGGGAAACAGAATATACAAATGGTCTGAGGCTTAGCCCATGAGGCTGTGCCCTAAATGTATGCCTTGAGAGGTGATGAGTGGTCTCCCAGAGGGGATAGGGGACGAGCTCCTGAGTTAGGTGATGAAGGTTATGAATGTTCACTATAAAAAATATTGTCACTGGTTCCCCAAGAGCTTGGAGGTAGCAAGGATAAATTCTGCAGAAAATTTTTAGGTGTGGATCCCACATTTATGGCTTACTAGTAGGATAATCACAGGCGAGTATAGACCACCTCCCTTTTTATTATCAGTTACTTCATATGTAAAATGGAGATAATAGAGCCTTCCTCCTAAGGTCATTCTGAGATAAATGTCTGAGTATACCAGATGTATGACAGACGTTTAGTTAGTAGAAGCTGCTATTACACTCTATGGTGTCATCCTCACTCCTGTTTTTTAGTTCTTTACCCATTCTGTGGCCTCTCACTCATTTATGAACAGAGGTTTTGGAACATATTTTGGCTGTCTTCAGCCATGCAGTAATAGCCATACATTTAGTGATTTAAAAGAACAGTGATTTATTATTTCTCATGATTTTATTATTTGACTAGAACTTAAGATGGCTTCAGATAGGGTCTCCTATTTAACTCTATTTGGATGGCAGGAGCTGGAATATCTGAAATAGTTGAATCTATCTGGTTCCTTGGGAAGAGGAGCCAGAAGCATGAACTTGGATGAAATCCTTAATTCCTGGGCTCCTTTGCTCCCTGACTAGTTTCAGGGCCTTCACCTAACCATATGTCTCATCTATGTGGTTTGTCCATCAGGGTAGGCTGATTGCTTATATGATAGATCAGATTCTCCAAAGTGGAAAGTAGAAACTGTTAGGCTCAGAAATAGCACAACATCATATCTGCTACATTCTATAACTTATTGTTGTTATGTACCAACTTAGAGTACCAACTCATAGTTGACCCTTGAGTAGGTTTTCAGAGGCAGTAAATAGCATGGGAGAATGTTGGCTATCTTTCTCCCATGAAGCGGCTGGTGATTTAAACTCCATGACCTTTCAGTTGGCAGCACAGCTCCTTACCACTAAAATGCCAGCTATTACATTCTAGTAGGTAGGTAATGCATTCTATTAGGAAGGACCCAAATTCAAGATGAGAGGACCATACAGGGATGTAAGATCAGCAAGGTGGGGTCACTTTTAGAAAATAGCTTTAAGATATAACCTTTACTATTTTTTATAAGTATAAAACCACAATTTATAATCTAAAAAGTCTTACAGATATTTTTCAGAGTTCAGACATTTTTAGATTGTAAAAAGTTAATATATTTTATGCTGTATATTATTTATGTGTTTTCATATATGTATTATATATTCAGTGAGAGAATGATGGGGAATCTCCTCTTGTGTATTTTATTCCCTCTGAAAAACCCACTGGAGCATCAGCTATGTTGTTTCTGACTTGATGCTACATAATAACAAGAGCACCAACATTGTATATTTGTATGGTCATTCCCTTTTTCGAGGAACAACAACCAGGTGCTCCTGAAAAGTTAGGATGTTGAAATTTCATCTCACTTACTTTGGGCATGTTGTCAAAGGGGCTAGTCCTTGGAAAAAGATATTACATTGGGAAAGGTGAAGGATCAGAGAAGGAGGGGAGGTCCTTGAGGAGAAGGATTGATGTAGCCACAATGGGCTTGAGGGTATATCAGTGATCCTGAAGATGATTCAGGATAGAGCAAGGTTCAGATCTGTTGTTCATAGGGTCACTATGAGTGATAGTCAACTCTATGGTATCTAACAACACTACATAGGTTACAATGTTATAGATGATTAATTAATAGCATTCGTTAATATGAATTATGTGTTATTATATGTTCCATCATAAACCCAGTACTCACAATGTTTGAGCCTATTGTTACAGCCACATGGTCAATTCATCTTGAGGCTCTTTCTCTTTCATGCTGTTCCTCTACTTCACCAAGCAAGATGTTCCTCACCAGATGCTGGTTTTTCCACAGAACATGTCCAAAGTATGTGAGATGATGTCTCACCATCCTTGCCTCTTAGAAGCATCCTAACTGTACTTTTTCCAAGTCAAGATTGTTTTTTCTTTTGGCAGTCTATGGGTACTCAGTATTCTTAGCCAATGCCATAGTTCAAAGGCATCGGTTCTTCTTTGGCCTTCCTTGTTTATTGCCAACTTTTTCAAGCGTCAAGGTTTAGAGCAGGTGCACCTTACTCCTCAGTCTCACATCATTTTTTTTTCTCCTTGCTGTGTACCTTTGAATTGGATCCAACTGGCGCTGAAGGAGATTGCCCCTTCTTCTCTACAGGTGCATCTGGTGGATTCAAACAATGCACCTTTGATATTGAAGTACTGTTTCTTGCCACTAGGCCACCAGAGCTCCCTACCACATCATTATTTTTAACACTTTGAAGAGGCAGCAGATTTGCCTACTGTAGTGCAACATCTGCTTGTCTGACTGCTGCTTCCATGGTTACTGACAGTGGTTTCAAGGTCAAATCCTTGACAACATCAATTTTTTCTTCATTTATTATGATGATACTAATTAGTCCAGTTGTGAGGACTTTTGTTTTCTTTAAGTGTAATCTATATTAAAGAGTGTAGTCTGATCCTTGTCAGTAAGCACTTCAAGTCCCCTGCTTTCAGCAAGCAAGATTGTGTCATTTGCATATAACAAGGTGTTGGAGTCGTCTTCTCCGATCTTGATGCCACCTTCTTCATATAATCGCAGCTGTAAGATTATTTTTTCTGTGTTGTTGTTTTGTGTACTGACCCTCCATAGGGTTTTCAGAGGCAGTCATCACACGGTAGGAGACTTCCCATCCTTCTTCCACAGAGCAGCTCGCAGATTCGAACCACACGCTTTGAGATTGCAGCACTGATTCTTACCAGTAGGCCACCAGGTTATTTTCTCAGTATACAGATTGAATAAGTGTGGGGAAAGGTTACCTCCCTGACATATCTTTCCTGACTTTATTTTAAGCCATGCAATATTCCTGTGTTCTGTTTGAATAACTGCTTTTTCATCTATACACAAGTTCTACATGAGCACAATTAATTGTTCTGATATCTCCATTCTACATAATGTTATTCACATTTTATTGTAATTCGCACAGTTTGAGTGCCTTTGTGTAGCTGACAAACCATAGGTCAACAACTTTCTGGTGTATTCTGCTTTCAGCTAAGATCCATATAACAGCAATAGGAATACTCCTTATTCCACATTCCATATCCTCTTCTGAATCCAACTTGGACTTCTGAAAATTTTCTGTCTATGTCCTGTTACGACCATTAAAAAATATTATTAGCAAAATTTTACTTGCTTGTGATATTAATATGGTGATATGATTTGGTGTTTTATTTTTTATCTTCCAGAGCTGTCCTTTGATGTCTTCCACTCAGCTTTTACCTCCTCATTGCTTCTGTTTGCTTTAGCTATTACACATTTTTAAAATTTATTCATTAATTTTAATGAAAGTTTACAGAGACTTGGGATTTCCAGTCCTTCATTGTTGCATTTTTCTCCCTGCCCACCCCCTCAACCTAAATCACTCTTCTCCTTGAAAAGAAAAAGAAAAACTTTCATTGTTATGCAATCCTTCCCCCTAAGTTCACTCCAGTATGCAGCCTTCACTCTGGACTTCTGTAATGACAAGAATAACCATTCATAGATCCCTTTAACACAGATCGCTCCCTCATTTAAGAATAAATCTCAGAGTCTCTTCTGATGTCTATTCTGGTCTTTTCTTTCTTTTTAAAGACTTTTTGCTTTCTTCATGGTCTTGAGTCTTCAATCTTTAGTGTTCAATATGTCAAATCTATTTTTAAGATGATTTCTAAATTCAGGTGTTATATACTCAAGGGCATACCTTGACTCCTGTGAGCTTGTTTTCATTTTCTTCAGCTTCAACTTGAACTTGCATATGAGCAATTGATGATCTGTTCTGCAATTGGCCTCTAGCCTTGTTCTGATTGATGATACTGAGATTCTTATTCATCTCATTGCAAATAAGCTGTTGATTTGTATTCCATCTGGTCTATGTATATAGTTAGTTTATATTGCCCAGAAAAATATTTCCTATGAAGAAATAATTGTTGATGCAAAATTCTGACATGTGATCTCTTGTGTTGCTTCTATCACAAAGCCTGTATTTTCCAATAACTGAGCCTTTCAGAGTTTTGTATTCTAATCACTGGTAATTAAGAAATCATCTTGATTGCATGTTTGATCAATTTGAGGCTGCAGAAGTTGGTAAAAACCTCCAAATTCTTCATCTTCCACTTTTTTGTTGATATGTATATTTGAATAATAGTCATAGTAACGGATCTTCTTTGTAGACATGGGACTATTACCCTAGTACTGACAGCCTTGTACTTCAAGACAAATCTTGAAATGATAGTTTGAACATAATGCTAAAGGCTGTAAATAGCCTCCTATAAAACTAGACCTAGTTTCTCCATTTTCAGAGACTTCTGGAATTTTAAATCGTGAGTCATGTCATTTGGTCTCTGTATATTAAGTCAAAATAGCTTTTTAAAAACCAAATAAATTCCTCATGTTTGGAGCATATAATCAATGTCAATTCCTTTGGGAAGCAGACATCAAACAGTGTTAGAAGGGTTAGAATTGAACTGAGGGAAAATACCTGTGCAAGATAAAGGGGAAAGCAGGCTAGTGGAGCCTTCAGACAGGAATGTTTGATGCTTATACAAAGAGAGGGGAAAGGACTAGCCTAAGATGCCCATACCTCGGAAAGTATCTCAATGGAGAACTCCATCTGAAACAGAGAAAGTCTGATAAGAAAGTCTGTTAGGCACAGTGGATAAAGCATTGGATCAGTAACTAAAATGTCAGTGGTTTGAATCCATCAGCTACTCCTGCCAAGAAAGACGAAGCAGTCTGCATCTAGAAAGATTTACAGCCTTGGAAATCCTATGGGGAAGTTTTCTCTGGCCCACACCAGCATTTGAGCATGCCAGAATTTTAAAATACTGAAATATTTGGCCACACCTGCAGGTTGAGGGCGAGTGTTTTGTGAGTTGTTTTAAGCTGGACCTTAGGATGGCCTCTTGCGTCTTGAGGAGAGACACATATAGAAAGCTCAGGGCTTTTATGGCTTTCTTTTTGTCCCATGTGGCTGCTGTCAGCAGATGGGATTTGCCAGATGAATTGAGGGTCTCTGGCCCAGAATCGGACAGCATTTGGGAATGCCAGAATTTTAAAATACTGTAGGATCCTCGGGCCTGTGGCCCTTGTACCAAATGATAATTGATTTTGGATGAACACTCTGTCAAGTAGTACAACAGAGATCTGTCTATTTGCTCTCCTGAACTAACAGAGTTGCTGCAATGAGGGATAGCTGGGCCATATGTAGGTGTGTCAAACACCATAATTGGCTACCCATTATGGGCAGTGTTTGTTGGAGCTCCCTGATTGACTCATGTTTGGAAGCAGGACTGGCATCTACTTCCTAAGCTACATGCCTCTGGAAAGTCCATAAACTTGGAGAAATGATGATAATTATAGAAAAGCTTCAGGCCTTTGTTCATCTTTTGTTTATATATGTATCCCTCCCTCATGTGTACTCAGTCTATATGGTGGACAAGTCATTCAAGAAGTTAGACTCTATGAAGAAACATGTGGCATCAGAATAGGAGGAGATTGAAGAAGCAGCAGAATGCTCCTGGACAGATGTTTTTGGGTGATGAGAGCCAATGAAAAAGCATGATTATGGAAGAATTTGGAATGAAAGATCTCATGGAGTTTGAACCATATTTTGGTTCTTAAATTTGGTTCTTCTGGTTTTAATTGTTTTGGGGCAAATATTCTTCTAGGTTGTATAGCACTTGTCTGTCCATTTCAGAGATAACTCATGGTTACTGTGAGGCTAAACACTATGACATTGATGTGTATGCAATAATGGTTACTCTTGGTGGACAGTGTTTGGTGGAGCTCCTGATTAAAACAAGCTTGGAAGCAGGAGTGGCATCCACTTGTGAAATAGCTTGTCTCCAGAAACCCTATGAACTTGGAGAAACAATAAGAGTTATACAAGTGTTTTCAGGTCTTTCGTTCATAGGGTTGCTATGAGTTGCCTACAACTCAGCGGCACTTAACAACAACAGATCTTTATCAGTTGGAATTGACTAGATAAGCAGTGAATTTGGGGATTGATCAGAAATGGCCTTGCCATGCTGTTTTAGTTTCTTAAGGCTGCTATAACAAAATAACAAAAGTTGATGACTTCTAAGAGTACAGAACTATTGAATCAAGGACTAAAGTCTTCAATATGGATTGAAGCTCAACATGAAGAAAATGAGGATTCTCACCACTGGGCCAACTGGCAGAAGCATGATAGATGGAGAAGAGATTGAGATTGTTAGCAATTTTAGCTTGCTTAGTTCTACAATCAACACTCTTGGCACCAGCAGTCAGGCAATGAAAAGATGAATTGCATTGGAAAAATGCTTTCAGGGCCTTCTCTATACCTCTCTGAAGAGCAATTACATAAGACTAGAGACTAAAGTGCACGTGATCCAGGCCATAGTTTTCATAATTAGGCTATGCATCAGAAAGTTGCACAATAACTAAGGGTAACAGAAGAATCATTGATTCCTTTAAACTGTGGTGCTGGACAAGAGTGTTGAACATACTTTGGACTGCCAAGAGGACAAATAGGTCTGTCCTAGAGAGGATGAAACCAAGTTGCTCCTTGGAGGCAAGTTTTTTGAAACTCCATCTCACTTACTTTGGACATGTTACTAGGAGGGACCAATCTTTGGAGAAAGACACCATGCTTGGAAGGGTGGAAGGACAGCACAGAAGAGGAGTACCCTAGATGAGATAAGATGAGGTGAGATGAGATGAGATGAGATGAGATGAGATGGACTGACACAGTAACTGGGGTAACGAGAGTAGGTATTTTGGAGATTGGCTCAGGATATGGAAGGGTTCAGAGCTATTGAGTACAAGGTTGCTATGATTTGCAGCCAACTTGATAACATTTAACAACAACAAGTTTTGGTGCTAGTTCAGTAAGTCTAGGATATCTTTAGGGTCGTGTTCTTTCTGAAACTGTAGGAGAAGATTCTTTGTTTCTTTTCATTTCTGGTAGCACCAGGTATTCTTTAGTGTATAGATGCATTTTTACACAGTTGTCTTTCCTCTCTCTGTCTCAAGTCTCATCTTTTCATGAAGTGTAAATCAGATTAGATTATAGTCTACTCTTGGAAAAAGTGCAGCCAGAGTGAATCTTGGAAGCAAAGATGGTGAAACTTTGTCTTTCATTCTTTGGGCATGTAGGTAGGAGAGTCTACCTCTTGAAAAGACACATCATGCTTAGAAAGACAGAGGGACAATGTAGGAAAAGTAAACCCTCAACAAGATGGCTTGTCATGATGACTTCAGCAATGAATTTTAGTGTGTCAAAGATGATGAGGATGGCACAGGATAAGTCAGGGTTTAGGTCAGCTGTTCACAGAGTCACTATGAGTCATACTCAACTCAGTGACAACAATAACAACTAGGTCAACAAGACTTCATGGTAAATGAGAATCTTCAAAGACCCTGCTTATACCTGTGATGTTCACAGGTACCAGAGTTTAAGACTTCAAGAGAATTTTTTTTGGAAGACTTACTTCCATCTCTAGCATATGCTCAGTGATTGGGTAGAGCTGCCTGAGAAGAGAGTAGCCCTGATTTGAACTTCCTAAATCTCAAATGCAGTGAAGCTGGAGTTAGTCAGCTCTCTTCACCCCATGTGGCAGCTTCTCTCTGAATGGAGAGCTGAGCAATCACCATCCTTATTCCTCAATCTCCTCAGAGGTTGTTTCTCAGGTTAAGTCATTTCTAATTAACACAATGCTTTTCAGGAATGTGCATTCTACTTCACAGAGGGATCAACTCTCCTTTGAGGATTAGCAGATTAATCCATCAGCCACCCTGTGTTGCTTCTAGCCCCATTTTCCAAGCTTAGCTAAACAGAAGCAATCACATTAAGTCCTCTCTTCTACTGAGAGTACTTGGTGGTTTTAGTCATTGTGACCAAAAGACTTTTTGCAGTAATAAACAGCAGGTCAGGAGGAAAATCCAGAAGACGATGAACTCTCTGCTTGGCAAAGATCAGGTTTTTTTGTCAATGAATTTCTTCCATTACTTTTAGAAACCTGTCACATCTCTCTATTTCTTCAAAAGCCCCTGATCTCCACAAAGCTGCCAAATGAATGCCAATGTTAACATTCTTTAACAGACTAACCTTTGTAGTACCTATCTAGTGGCGTTCACATCCGGTGGCCCCATTTGCCACCCTCAGCACTCCTAGGAGATGGACAGCTTAAGGCTAATTGAGCACTTCTTACAGAGCAAGAGGCCCAGGGGCATCTGTGACTCGTCCAAAATCCCCAGCTAGTGACAGAACTGGGACTGACTCCCATCTCAGCTCTCGTTCCATGACCCAGCACTGTCCCTCTCCTGTCCCAGCCTCGGAAGTTTGTTCCAGGTAATCACCGAGCAAACATTTTCTATTAGCAGTATTTGAAAGGTCTGCGGGCAATAAGACACTTAAATAATCGCTTTCTTTCAATGCTTATTCACAGGGTTCCTTTAAAAAGTGTGAGATCTTCATGCCAGATGAGAAGTCTTGAGAATCTCCCAGATTTCTTAGTCATTAAGTGACTGTAACTATGAGCTCACATATGTCAGATATGATGATAATGGTGCAGAATAGGACAGGGCTCAGATTTGCTGTTGATAGGGCCACTGTAAGTCCTATCTGTAAGGACAAGGGTCTGTGGCATTCTGACACCGTGCAAATGGTTAATGTGTTGAGTTGCTAGTCAAAAGGTCGGAGATTGAAGTCCACTCACAGGTGCCTCAGGTGAGAGTTCTGACCAGCTATTTAATCAATCAATCAATCAATCAATTAGTCATTAAAAGCTCAGTGGACACTGTTCTATTCTGACATGACATGGAGTCAGCTTTACAAAGCAACTGGAAGCATTCTGGACTGCCCACACTTACTCAGTGGAGCTCCATGTTCTCACAAGAGTAGATTGTTTTACAGATATTTATGAAGTTATCGAAGGCAATAATCTACCACACCAACCTACGTATTGTGAAGGGTGCATAAAAAAGAACCCTTACCAAAGCTCTGACCAGCTTCTCAAAGAGATAAGTAGACAAATGTGTTCCATAAATGGTTATCCATTCAGAGGGACCAAACTCACTGAAGACAGAGTGTGCTTTTTCACAGCTGAGTGTGGCAATCCAATAAAATTCACAGCAAAGTTAATCTGACACATATAGTGGTGGATATAATAGTTATTGTACTACATAGTAATTAGGCATAAATGAAAGCAGTTTCCATAAATGCCTATAATTAGATTTGGAATTCCTCCATGGATGGAGGAGAATGGATAGAGAGTCCAAAAGATATGATTGCATGCTTAACACATTATAGAATTTTCCTTGCAGAAAAATTCCTCTCAGCTAGCTTCTCTGTTATCGAGACAGTGCTCTAAGCATGTGTGTGATAATTATTATCTTGCTTCCCTCAACTTCTCCATTATTACATAAAGATAAGGCAGGATGGGATATAAATACACCAAAAGACTTCTTGGAAGCTGAGGGTACAATTTTGCTACCACAATATAAGGATATGGAAATAGTCAAGTGAAAAGTAATATGTATATGGAAGATAGTAACTAAAGTATTATTTCTGAGCAATTGAATCAATCTTCTAGTTTCTCCATGCTTGGTTAATTCCCCAAGAGACTGCTCAGTGTCACTGCTGAGTGGGTTCCTGATACCAGGAACCACTTTGTCATTTTGACCATTTTTATAGTCACATTGGAGAGAAGAACACCAAGCTCCCTTTTCTATTTTGTTTGCAACAGGGGCCCAATTCCATTTAAGAGGTTTATTGAGCACCGATCCATGCCACGCACAGCCTGGGGGCTAGAGATACAGGAAGAATTAATCAAAGTCTCTGTTTTCAAGAGCCAAATACTTAGGAGGAATAAACTATGTGAATAGGAAGGTGTAGTGTAACTGTGGAGAAAATGTCTAATGATATTGAAGTACAGAGAGTGAGCTGAAGGTCTTTGCATAGAAAACAGAGGCTAAGATGAATCCTAGAGACTGAGAAGTTTTCAGTACAGAGAAGGAGAAAAAGACCTTCCAGATAGATGCTGGGAAGTGTGTGTGTGTGTGTGTGTGTGTGTGTGTGTGTGTGTGTGTGTGTGTTGGTTATGTTTGGGAGATATATGGTATCACGGAAGGTGAAACTGGAGACCCAGGCAAAGACTATGTCAGAAAGAGTCCTGCTCCCCAGGCAAAGGAGTTTGCATTTCCTTCTACAGGCACCAGGCACCAATACAGAGCATGTGGCACACCAACGGGCTGCACCCAGTTCCCTGAATTGTACCCAGGTCCTCAAGTCTGAAATGGCCTTTTCTGTGACCCTTAAAGTCAAGCTGCTTCTAGTCTTTCACCCCCTTCTTTCCACCTGCTCCTCATCCTGACTTCCACAGTCACTGGGGAGAAAAAAAATCATTAAAAACAACACTTGATGTTAGTGCCCGTCTGTCACACCTCCAATTCCCTAGCAGTTGCCATTGTAGCACAAGGACATCCAGGCAGTTGAATGTTTCGATGTTCGTGGGGGGAGCAGGCAGGGAGAAAAGCTATCTCTTCTGTTCAATAGTGTTCAACACCCTGGCTTGCAGGAAAACTCCACGTAGACTCAGGAATGGGCCTGGAGAAGGTTTGTGCTCAGAATCAAGAAGTTGCCCCAGCCTAGCAAGGGAGACCTCCTTCCCACCTGCACCCCACATGTCTGGAGTACTTTTTGGAACAGTCAAAGCCTTCTATAATCAGAGATAAAAAGAACCCCACCAGGACTCATTTACAAAATAAATTAGTTTCATCCCACCAAATCATTTCCTTTCTTTTAATGTGGAGCAAGAATTAGAATTTAAAAAGCACTAGACAATGAGTCCAAAGGGAAGAGAAAATTGTCATTATACACCAGGCACTTTGCTAGGTGAAGGGAGTTATGGGGGTTAGAATAGGGAATTGTGCTGCCAGCACAAAGGTAAGCAGTTTGAATCCTCCAGATGCTCTGTGGGAGAAAGATGTGCAATGTCCTCCATTGCCATTTACTGCCTCTGAAAACAGGCTGGAGGACCAGCCATAGGTCAGTTCTGATTAAATGGTAGACAACAGCAACAACAACAACAATGTGGTAGGGAGAGGAGCCCTAATGATACAGAAGTTAAAGAATTTGTCTGCTTACCCAAAGGTTCAGTTCATTTTTGCTTGCTGAAACTGAAGAAGACCTGAAGCACTTGCTGCAAAATGTTAAGGACTGTAGTCTTCAATATGGTTTGAAGCTCAACATCAAGAAGACAGATTCTCACCAGTGAGCCAATTGGCAGCGTCATATTAGATAGAGAAGAGACTGAGGTTGTTGGCAATTACAGCTTGCTCAGATCCACAATCAACACTCTTAACACCAGCAGTCAGGAAATCAAATGATGAATTGTATTGGAAAAATCGACTGTCCTGGACCTCTCCTGAGTGCTGAAGAGCAACAATGCCAGTCTAGATACAGAGGTGCACCTAATCCAGGCTATGGTCTTCTCAATAGTGTTTTTTTGTTTGTTTGTTTGTTTTGTTTTGTTTTGTTTTGTTTTTCAGAGAGTTGGACAATGACTACAGATGATGGAAGAATTGATGCCTTCAAATTGTGGTGCTGGAGAAGAATCTTGAACATGCCGTGGACTGCCAAGAAAACAAATAGGTCTGGCTTGGAGAGAGTGAAGCCAAGTCTCTCCTTGGAGGTTAGGATTTTGAAGCTCTACTTTCCTTACTTTGGGCACATGGCCAGGAGAGATTGGTCCTTGGAGAAGGGCATCGTCCTTGGAAAGGTGTACGGACAGTGCAGGAAAGGAAGACCCTGGATGAGATGGATTGATTCAGTAACTGGGGGTTGATGTGTTGGAATTAGTGAGACTGGCTTAGGACAGGGAAGGGTTCAGAGCTGCTATACATAAGGTCATTATACATTGCAGGCAACTCAATGGCACATAGCAACAATAACATACTATGACAGGTTTGGAAGCAGGAGTGACATTCACTTCCTAAACAATATGCCTTTGGAAACTCTATGAACTTTGATAAATGTCGATAGTTGTAGAGGGGCTTCAGGCCTTTTGTTCATAGTGTTGCTATGAACTTGTTTTTTCTCGTAGCAGTCTATAGTATATTCAATACTCTTCTCCAGCACCACAGCTCAAAGGCATCAGTTCTTCTTCTAGCATCCCTAGTCATTGTCCAGCTTTCCAATACATATCAAGTAATTGCAGAGACAGGGCCTGTATCAGGTGCACTTTATTCTCCAGACGGACATCGTTGCTCTTCAGCACTTTGGAGAGGTCTCTGACAGCAGACTTTTCCATTGCAATATACCTTTTAATTTCCCAGCTGCTGGTACCAAGAGTGTTGATTGTAGAGCGAAGCAAACTGAAGCTGTTCAATCTCTTCACCATCTATCATGATGCTGCCAATTGGCCCAGTGGTGAGAATCTCTGTGTTGGGTTTTTTTTTTATGTTGAGCTTCAATCTTGAGTCATAAACATTATAAAAAGTCAGACTCATTGCCCTTGAGTTGATTCCAGTTCACAGCAACTCTCCATCAGTTTTCCAAGGCTGCAAATCTTAATGGGAGAAGACTGCTTATATTTCTCCTGGGGAGACTCTGGTGTTTCAGACCTCTGGAGATACACAGGTTTTTGATTAGCAGTCCGACACACTATGAACTACATCTCTGGAGCTCCTTATTAATGTCACAGAGATTAGGATTGGCAACACATAGTAATAATAATAATAATAACAACAACAACAATAATAATAATAGTCACAACATATAATAATGCTATTGAGAATACCATGGACTGCTAGGAAAACAAACAGATTCATCCTGGAAAGGGTTAAACCGGGTGGCTCCTTGGAGGCAAGAATTCTGTGGTTTCGTCTGACATACTTTGGACATGTTGTAAGGAGGGACCTGTCCTTGGAGAGGGACATCCTGCTTGGAGGGGAAAGGCCCTCTATGAGGTAGATTGATTCAGTGCCTGGGGTAATTGAGTTGGGTGTGTCAGACAAAGTGCAACTGGCACAACACAGAGCAGAGTTTAGGGTTGTTGTACATAGGGTCGCTATGAGTCTCAAGCAACTCGACAGCACATAACAACAACAAACATTATACTGAAAATCATGGCCTAGACAAATTAAAGTGTATTTTTGAAGTGTACAATTCAATCTGTGAGAGTGTCTCTCTCTCTCTCTCTTCTTTGTTCTCTCTTTTTCATCAAGTTAGAACCAACTCCCAGCTGACTTTCCATTGGATGTCTGAGACTGTAAACTGAATGGGAGGAGTTTGCTCTTCTTTCTCCCTCTGAGATGCTGGTGGATTTGAACTACCAGAGAGGTATAATATTTGGGTTAACAGTTCAGCTTCCTACAGACTACACTACCAGAGCTCTCAGGTACATAAGGAGCTCAACCTGGTATACAACCCATAACATAAGGAAAGTTATATACATTACACAAACTAATTTACATCACAGACCCAATGAAATCAATATTGTAGTTCTTTTTTTTTAAAAAAAGAGACTAATACTTAAAGAATATAAATAACTTTTCCAGCTGAGGCTTAGGACTCTGCAATTGTCCACCTGGATGCTATTGGAGACCAATGTCTCCATATTTGCTATATGTGACCAATGAAAAACAATTGTTTCAGAAGCCTGGACAGCCCTGAATTAGAGACGTTTCATTCCAATTGGGCATCGTATTCTTGTAAGTAATGCCATTGGGCACTTGATTTAGTACAAAATTGCCAAAGAATAATGTTATAATCAAAGAACTATTGTTGTTGAGTACTTTTGAGTCAGAACTGACCCACAGTTGACCCTCCAGTGGGTTTTCTGAGGCAGATTAATCACATGGGAGATGACTGTCCATTTTACTCCCATGGACCAGCTAGTGGACTCAAACCACATTCCTTTGGCATTGCAGTGCAATTTCTTACCACTAGGCTGCCAGTGCTCCCTAATCAAAGAACTGTAGTTGTTACTTACCGTCAAGTTGGAATCGACCCATAGCTGACCCTCCAGTGGGTTTTCAGAAGCAGTAAAATCGCAAAGGAGGAGATTGCGCATCTGTCCCCCACTGAGCAGCTGGTGGTTTCAAACAATGTGCCTTCAGGATTGCAGTGCAGCTTCTTGCCCCTAGACCACCAGAGCTCCTTAATCAAAGAACAAGAAGTCATAAATTATTGTATCTAATCTTCACCTTTCAAATGGAAAAACTAAGGTCAAGAAGATGGAAGTGATTTTCCAGGGTTAGTTTTACATGTAGAAGAGCTAAGAACATCAGTCTGTGACTGCCAACCTAGTGATATTTTCACTGCCTCCTCGACTGAAAATCTACCTCGCTGCTATTTTTCTCAGTGTACCTGCCTGCTGCAGGAAATTGTTGGCAGACCCTTCCCTGACTGAGGTCCTGTGTCTAAGAGACGAGGGGATCTCAGGTGCTTATCCAAGTATAGAGCAAAGAGTAACAACTGTATTTTTTCCTGACCTTAAGTTCCAGCCATAAGACTCAGAAAAAATACGTCCTCAAACACAGTAATAACAATCTTTTAAAAAGTGCTTTAAAATGACAAAATAATTTGGAGTCCAATCAAGGTCAATAAATCTGATTTGGCCCTTATCTGTGGTTGCTCAGACCTGCTCACTTAACTGGGGCATTCAAAGGCAGTTGTGGGATATGCACTGAGACCAAACCATTAAATCTGAAATTTATACACACTACTTATAATTGTGGAGCAGGTGAAGCTGTTTTCCTTGCTGCCAATGTTGTTTTCCTCTACCTCTGGGGAAATTTCCCAGAACCAGATATAAAACTACTTCATTCTAAAGTGTAAATAGCTAACGATGCTTAAAGTGATATTTTTCCTAGGAGTATTTTCATTTTAACATTTTAAGTCAAATAAATTAAGCTTTATTTGAGAAACAGCAGGCTTTATTTTGAGGTGGAAGACAATCTCCTACCATCAAGCAGAACATTTACTGGCCTTCCAAAACGATACTATGTGTACATAGTTCTTCAGTCTTTCAATTAGAGAAGTCCTCTCTGCTTCTAAAAATAATAGCTACCACCTAGTCAATGTAAATCAGATGTCTAATTCCATGAGTCAGTTATAACAATGGTGTAAAATCTGTTGAAAGTTTACTGAGGACTAGGCACAGGAAGGAAGAACTTTACATCTGGAACTCATTTCATCCTTCCAAGTCCTCTATGAGGTAGGTATTGTTATTATCATCTCAGTTTCACAGATAAATCACTCAAGTTTATAGGAATCAAGTAAATTTCTAAGGAAGTTTTTAGTGTTTCTACTTCACAGCTCAGAAAATTGAGGCTTAACGAAAGGCTTAACCACTTCATTCCCTTGCCCCAATATTCTCTAACTCTAGTTAATACAGAAAAGATTTGTTCTTTTAATTTGATTTGGTGTTGATATTCTGTGTTCTATGTGATGTTTAGTAACAGGCTAAAGTCATTCCCTCTGAAATGAATATGAATAAGTCAAATTTGGCTCACATATCAGAATTAAATAGATAAGGGCAGTCTTTGATGAGACCCATTTGTGGACATATGTGACTGTGTTGTTTCTTAAATGGGCATGGTAACCATGATGATTATGATCTTTTGAAAAATTCATGCTTGAAACAGGTCCAAGTTCATTATGAGATTTGCTTTATGAGGTTGTGTTTTCAAGTCATCAAGGAAAAGGAAGAACAAAAGGTCATAGAATTCACATCCATACAAACATATGTGTCAGTGTCTAAGCACACACACACACACACACACACATTTCCATACATCTGTCTTTATCTTTAAAAAATCAGGAAATTATGGATAAATTATGTATATTGTATTGAAACAGATGAGGGAAAGAACAGATTAGAAGTGATATATGATTGAGTATTATGGTTAGCACAGGAATCCAGAATTAAGGTTGCA
>NW_006399825.1:5042852-5073110 GCF_000299155.1 Elephantulus edwardii | reverse complement strand
AATCAGGAAATTAACATTTGAAATAAGAACCATGTTTCTATTTGTGTACTGACTGGAGAAAGGTCATTACTGTTCAAGAAACAGAACTCTGAGCATGGTAGTTGTTGTTAGGTGCCGTTGAGTAGAGTCCACCTCATAGTGACCCTATGAACAACATATCTGACCCCTGTCCTATGTATCTGACCCCTGTGCTATCCTGCCTCATCCGTATCATTCCCAACACACTTTGGCCCAGTGAAGCTTCTCCATGAAGAGAGAACTAAATAGTAGTGCCCCAAGAGCTGCCAAAAGAACAAACAGATATGGCTTGGAGAAAGTGTATCCAGAGCTCCTTGGAGGAAAAATGATAAAGTTTTGCCTCATATAGCTTGGGCACCTTGTTAGGAGGGGCTCTTCCTTGGAGAAGGGCATCATGCTTGGAAAGGTGAAAGGTCAGCAAAAAGAGATGAAGACCCTCCACCAGATGGACTGACCCAACGACTACTGTAATGTGATCGAGTTCATCCGAGATGATGACAGCGGCACGGGACAAGACAGGGCTCGGATCTGTTGTTCATAGGGTCACTATGAGTCGGACTCAACTTCACAGCACCTAACAACAACGAGGCCCTGTGTATGTAATTAAGACCTAGACTATGATTCTTTTTTCCTCCCCATGACTTATCTCTTTCTATAGGACAACAGTGATGAGGAGAGAGATAACAGAGGCTCTGATTATATACTTGTTATAATGGAGACAGTAACCTTTTTTTTGCATAATATAAAAAAACCCTAAAACTTTATAGTTCTACCCTGAAAAATGACACAAAAACTTTTATTTAGGAGAAGAGGATGTTGATAACTCTCAGGAAAAATAAATGATCAATATTTCAGTTTAGGCACAATATCTGCTACATGATATGCAGATAATGTCCACAGACTTGCTGTTTATGCTGTTAAATTGATTCCAATTCATGGCAATCTAATCATTATTTTGGGATAATTCATTCAACAAGAAACTTGCTCATTCAAGGAATAGATATTGAGTGTCTGATGTGTATCTGTTATTCCTTCAAGCTCATGGGATACAGCAGAAAACAAAATGGAAAAAAGTCTGATGGAGACTATATTCTACTAGAGGAGAAAAAAAATATATATAAAATACACAGTGTGTTAAAAGGTGATAAGTGCAGTGGCAGGTTAAATAATAAGCCCAAAGGTGTTCATGCCCTAACCCTTAACCTTTGAATATGTTGTTTACATGACAAAAGGAATATTGCACAGTGATAAAATGAATAATTTTTAGATGGGAAGATTAATCTGGATTATTGTATCAGAGTGGATCCAATGTAATCATAAGGTTCTTATACGAGGGAAGCATGAAGGTCGGTATCAGCAGAGACGAGAAAGAGCTTGTGAATATACATACATTTTTGTGAATATACATACATTTTTGAGAGAGATGAAGTCATGATCCAATGGATGAGAAGCTGGGAAAGGCTGGAAACATTTCTTACCTAGAACCTCCAGAAAGAATATAGCCATGCTAACAATTAATTTTAGCCTAGTAATATCCATCCATAGGGATTCTATTTGTGGTAGTGAACTTGACAGCACCTAACAGTAGCAAAACCCCATTTTGTATTTCTGGCTTCCAGAACTCTGAGATGATAATTCTATACTGCTTTAAACCACTTAGTTTGCACTTATTTGTTACAGCAGCAAAAAGATAGTAACACAAATGCAATGTGAAAGTCAAGGAATGGAAGCATAACATTTTAAGGTGGGAGAGGCAGGAGTCAGAGACTGGTTGTAATTTAAAATAAAGTTGGTTATAATTGAAAACAAAGTGGTCAGGCAGATTGTGTTTTTTAATGACAGCTGGTAACAATATTTCTCATCTATAGATCTTCCTTACAATGTAACTTTGATACTCTTTCCATTAGAAAATGAGGATTTATGTTCATCTCCTGGAGTTTTGGACTGGAGTTTGTGATGACAGAGGATAGAGAAAGGTGATACAACATCTATTTGATAGTCTTTGAAATACTCACGCAACCATATGGAGAGGCCACATGTAGATATTCTTAGTAATGTGTCACCTGGCCGACAACATCAACTGCCAGACGTTGTTGTTGCTATGTGCCGCTGAGTCTCTTGTTACTCATAATGACCCTCTGTACAACAGCCCTAAAACTTGCTGTATCCTGTGCCAACTTTACTGTTTCTAACACACTTACTGTCATTACCCCAGTCACTGTATCATTGTATCTCATCGATGGTCTCCCTCTTTCTCCGTCTCCCCACCCTTCCCTCCAATAACAGGTCCCTCCTTACAACATGCCCAAAATATGTCAGATAAAGCCTCAGAATCCTCGCCTCCAAAGAGCAGCCTGGCTTCACCCTCTCTAGGACAAATAGTATATTCAAAACTCTTCTCCAGCACAACAGCTCAGATAATTTCTGCTTATAGCTGTCATGTCACCCTCAGACTTTGAGTCTTTCCCACAGATGCTAATCAGCATGGAATTAAAACTAACCATCCTGCCTTCTGAATTCTTGACTCATGGAATCCTTACATATAACAAAATGGATGTTATTTAATACCACCAGATGGTTGTTTTTAAACCCATTTTATCTCACTGTCCTAGGCTTTCATCATTCCTGCCCTCTCTCCACTACCACCATTGATATGCCCATACACTTAGATGAGTTGTTTGGCTGGTAGAAACTTATCCATTGCAGATAAAAGTCTTTACTTTCAAACTGAGAAGCTAGAAATGTGGAATATTAGAGAGAAATACCCATAATTGTAAAGATATTCTTCAAAAAATAGAAAAAGTCTAAATTGTTCAAAATTTAATACCTGTGAGACTTTTGATGTATTGAGGTGGCACTTGTGAAGTTGTGATCCTGGAAGTTATGCCACCAGTACGCCAAATACCAACAGGATTGTCTTCATTGGCACATTCCAGTGGAGCTTCCAGACTAGTATAGATTAGGAAATAGGACTGGCTGCACTAATGGGCCTTTGAAAACTCTCCTAATAGCATCTGAACATCACTTTATATAGTGCCCGAGAGTGAGGCCCCTGGGTTGCAAGGTACTCAAACTATGATGAGGGAAGAACGGTGTCTTTGCAATAGAGTCTTCTTTAATGTGCCTGCCTGGAGTCAAACTTTCAGTCAATGAAAGATTTTCATTTGTTCATAAAGCATGTCTGAAAGGAGAATAAATAGATACAAACATCCATTAGTGATTAGAACATAGAATGCATGGAACTAGGAAAATTGGAAGTCATCAGAAATGAAATGCAACACAAAAAGATTACATATCCTAGATAGTAGTGGATAAAATGAATTTGTATTGTCCACTTGAATCAGATAATCATATGGTCTACAATTCAAGCAATGACAAATTAAAGAGTAGTGGTGTTGCATTCATCATCAGTAAGAACATTCCAGTATATTTTCTGAAGTACATTGCTGCCAGTGAAAGGATGACATTCATGCTCATAGAAAAAAGACATACTAATACAATTATGATTTAAATTTATATACCAACCAATAAAGCCAAAGATGGAGACATTAAAGATTCTACTAACTTCTGCAGTCTGAAATTCTGCAGACTCAAATGTGTCGTCAACTAATAATAACTGGTGATTGGAGGACAAAAGTTGGAAACTAAGGATTACTAATGAAATGAGGCTTTGATGATTAGCAATGCAAACAGAATTCACATGGTATAATTTTATATGACCAAAGGCTTACTCATTTCAAATACCTCTAAAAAAAAGCATCTATAAATGTGGACATTAACAGATGGAATACACAGGAATCTCAAATCAACTACATCTGTGGAAAAAGACCTTGGAGAAGCTCAATATAATCAGTCAAAACAAGGCCAGGGGTTGATTGTAGAACAGACCATCAGCTGCTCATATGCAAGTTCAAATTGAACTTAAAGAAAACTACTATAAGACCAAAAGAGCCAAAATATTAACTTATATATATCCCATCTGAACTTACAGAGTTGATGCATTGAATATTAGTGACTACAGACCAGAAAATTTGTGGGATGGTCTCAAGGACAGTATATGTGAAGAAAACAATGATCATAAAAATGAAAGAAAGAAAACCCTAAAGTAGGTGTCATAAGAGATTCTGAACTTGCTCTTGAATGTAAAGAAGTTAAAAGGAAAGGAAGAAATAGTGGAGCAAGAGAGCTGAAAGGATTATTTTAAAGGACACCTTGAGAAGATAAAACTAAGTGTTGTAATATGCAAACACCATGAGGATTTAGAAAACTAAAAGGGAAAAATAAATAGTATTTCTCAAGAAGAAAGAACTGAAGAAAAAAAATGAAGTCTTTAGTTGCCATATTGAATAATTCTGTGGACAAAATATTGAATGATGTCAAAATCATCAAAAGAAGAAGGTAATGCACAGAGGCATTCTACCAAAAGAGAGTTGGTTGACAGTAATTTCAAAAGCCAATGATACTGAAGGAAGAAGTCCAAGATGTGTGGGAGGCATTGAAGAAAAAACAAAACCCAAGCAAACAAAAAACCAAGGTTGTAGGAATTGATCAAATGCCAAGTCAGGTATTTCAACAAACAAATGCAGTCCTGAATGTATTTATTTGTTTATGTTAGGTAATTTGGAAGACAGCTAATTGGCCATTTAATCAGAAGAGACCCATATTTCCATATTTGTGCTCATTCAAAAAAAAGTAACCCAATAAAATATGGAAATTATCAAATTATATCATTAATATCAGATGGAAGTAAAATCTTGTTTAAAATTAATTTTAAACTAACTAGAACAGGACATCAACAGGGAGCTGCCACAAATTCAAGTTGAATTCAGAAGAGCATATAGAACAAGAAATACCAATGCTGATGTCAAATGGGTCTTGGCTGAGAACATAGAATATCAGAAAGACGCTTACTCGTGTTAAGTGCTAAAGCCTTTGGCTGTGTGAATATTAATAAATTATTGAGAACTTTAAAAACAATGGGGATTTCAGAACACTTACTTGTGCTCTTGTGAATCCTTACATAGATCAAGAAGCAATTGGCAGAACAGAACAAGAAGAAAAAAATGAGATTTAAAATCAGAAAAGGTGTGCATCAGGGTTGTATCCTTTAACAATACCTATTCAATCTATGGTCTGAGCAAATAATCCAAGAAACTGGACTATGTGAAGAGGAATGTAGCATCAGGATTGGAGGAAGTCTCATCAACAGTCTACAATATGCAGGTGACAAATTCTTGCTTCCTAAAAGGTTAAGAGGACTTAAAGAATTTACTGAAGAAGATTTTAAAAAACCCAACTCTTGCCTTTAGTATTGATGACTCCTCAAGATAAAGAAAACCAAAATCCTTAAAACTAGACCAATTAGCAACATCATGATAAATGGAGAAAAGATTGACATTGACAATGATTTAATTTTCCTTGGATTGAAAATCAACCCCCATGGAAACAGCAATCAAGAAATCAAATCAAATATTGCCTTAGGGAAATTGGCTGCTCAGGGGCTTTTAAAAAATGCTAAAGAGCAAAGACTGGCTATCTAAAATGAGGATAATAAGGTAAGAAGCATGAAGTAGCTGGTTTACATGTTTTCACGAATGTGGTTTCTAGTAAACTGATTGGAAAGCGGAAACACAATATACATGAACAGAATGCAGTGTAAATGAAAGATTGTATTATACACATGATGAACATGTATGAAACACAATGTGTATGAATGGGTATATACAAACCAATACAAGTATGTAATCAAAAGGAAACCTTTTAACATAAAAAAAATCTCAGGTGAATCTGACCCAATCCATGGCATTTTCAATTACTTCATAAGTATTTGAAAGTTGGATTAGTAATGATTATGCCATGGACTGTCAAAAGAACAAAGAAATCTGTCTTTGAAGCAGTGGAATCAGATTGCTTCTTAGAAGCAAGGATAGTGAGACTTGGTCCCACATACAAACGAGTGTGTTATCAGGAAAGTCCAATTCCTACAGAAGGGCATCATGCTCGGGAAAGAGTGTTGTAGTTGTTGTGTAGCATTGACTCAGTAGATCTATGTAGCTGATCCTCCAGTGAGTTGTCAGAGGCAGTAAACTGC
The DNA here is from genome assembly GCF_000299155.1 of Elephantulus edwardii. NCBI lineage: Eukaryota > Metazoa > Chordata > Mammalia > Macroscelidea > Macroscelididae > Elephantulus > Elephantulus edwardii. Next base: position 5,067,001 of record NW_006399825.1, on the reverse strand, counting down.
ATGGGAGGAGATCGCCCATCTTGCAGAGCAGCTGGTGGATTCCAACCCGGTGCTTTGGGGTTGGTAGTGCAATTCCTTACCACTAAGCCACCAAAGCTCTTTGAAAAAGTCAAGTGTCAGTTATAGAGGTGAAGATCTTCAGTGAGCTAGAGTGACACAGTGACTGCAACAACAGGCTTAAACACCACAGAGGTTGCGAGGATGGTGTCCAGTGGGGTTTATTCTGTTGCACACAGGGCTACCATTAGTCAGAGCTGAATACATGGCACCAAACAAGACATCCAAGAAGGAGTGTTGGAATGTAGGAAATTAGAGCCTAGGAGACCCTATGAGGTGATTCAGGGGCCATATGACATCACTATGAGTCCAAATGGACTTGATGGCACTGACCCACAATGAGAAATCCATGAAATGTGATCATGTTCTGAGAATCAACATAGGACTAATTGAATAATGAAGTAACAAATTCAGTAGATAAAGAATCCTAATTCGAATTCCACACATGGAAGCAATTGTCCAAATTATAGTATGATCTGGAAATTCCACAGTCTTTATGACTCATTTGAGAGCACAATCATGGAACACGACAGTTACCTTCATGTGCAAGTGTTTTTGCACCACTTCTCCAAATAGCTCTTTGTACTTGGATTAGAAGCTGGACACCTCCTCTAAAGAAATACCCCAAGCATCTAAAGCCAAAGGAAAGCATAAATTAAAACCATTTTTCTCAGTGATCCAGATAAATCCTTTCATTTCTTGCCTCACTGGTTCTTTCCCTCCATTTTTCACATGGAAGCTTTTTATAGAAGACAGGAGAAAATAATAAGAAGAACTTCTACCAGAATCTACCAGTTAAAGTGGAAAATTAGATAAACTGTAATTAATATTCCAGTTCCTGTTTCTTTATATGAAAAGAGATTTGGGAGGTGTGTACAATTCTTAGTACTCAGTTGTTCAAAGTGTGTAACTAAAGGGCCAGGAGGCCCAGCATCACTTAGGTGTTTCTTGGAAATGCAGAAACTTAGACCTCACCCAAGATCTACTAAATCAGAATCTACATTTCAACAAGTCCCCCCAAGAAATTTACAAGCATATTAAAGTTTAAGAAACTGTGATCTAAGAAACCAGGCTTCCATTAGTTCATTTATTTTCCTCCGCCTTCTGAGAGTTTACATCTCTGCCCCAGATACTCTGAATCAGAATCTATATTTTAGCAATGCACAGATATAAAACATATCTGAAGATATTGGCAAACTTTGGATTCTGATTAAGTGTACCTGGGGTTGTTGTTGTTATGTACCTCTGAGTCACCTATGACTCATAGTAACCCTATGCACAATAGCTCTGAAACCTGCTCTATCCTGATCCAATCTCACTGTCTCTGACACACCTACTGTCTTTACTCCAGTTATTGTCTTCCTTTCCTGCATTGTCCTTCCATGCTTCCAAGCATGATGTCCTTCTCCAAGGACTGGCCACATCCCTGCTGGCCATGTGCCTAAAATGTGTAAGATGGGATCTCAAATTCCTTGCCTTAAAGGAGCAGCTTGGTTTTATCCTTTCCAGGACAGACCTATTAGTTCTTTGACAGTCCATAGTATGTTCAGTACTCTTCTCCAGTGACACAATTCAAAATCACCAATTCTTGTCATCTTTGGTCATTGTCCAGCTCTCTGATGTATAGCAAGTAATTGCAAAGACTGTGGCCCTAATCAGGCACACCTTAGTCTCTAGACTGACATTGTTGCTCTTTAGCACTCTGGATAGGTCCCTGAAATGCAATTTGTCTTTTGATTTTCTGACTATTTGTGCCAAGAATGTTGATTGTGGACCCAAGCAAAATGAAATTGTTAACAATCTCAACATTTTCTCCATCTATGATGAGGCTGCCAATTGGCCCAGAAATGAGAATCTTCATTTTCTTGATGTTGAGCTTCAATCTATATTAAAAACCATAGTTCTTGACCCCCCTGCAACAGATGTTTCAGGACCTCTCCATTTCAGCAAGTAAGATTGTGCTATTTGCATAATACAGGTTGTTGATGAGTCTTCCTCCAATTGTGATGCAACATTCCTCCCCATAAAGTCCAGTCTCTCGAATGATCTGTTCTGCATACACATAGAAAAAGTATGGAGACAGTATGCATCCCTGATGCACTAATTTTCTGATTTTGAACCACGCAGTGTTTCCTTGCTCTGTTCTGACTTCTGCCTCCTGGTCTGAGTATAGGTTTTGCATGAGCACAATGAAGTGTTCTGGGATTCCCATTCTTCTCAAGGTTAGCCACAATTTGTTCTGACCCACGCAGAGCATGGCATCCTGAAAGGCATGTGGCTCAAATGTACCAGCTGCTCTACAGAGAAAAGATGGGCAATCTTCTCTCATGAGATTAACTGCTGCTGAGAAGCCATCAGAGGTTCAGTTATGGGTCGGTTCTGACTCGATGGTGCACAACAATAACAATAACGTATCTGAGGGAGAAATGCAAATTCTTAGTAGGGGATCTAAGCATCAATTCAAAGTCCTTCTCTAAAACAATGATATTCGGTCTTGGCTTCAGATTAGAAATACCTGGGAATTCCTTAAACCTTCTGAAAGCCAGAGGGCATGAAAGTCAATTGAAATCAGAATATTTAAGCTAGAAACCTAAGAACCAGTTGGTTCCATTATGCAGCCAAAATTGATGAGAACTCTTCTAAAAGATTGGAAGTAGGTATATTCTAATAGGTCTGGATTCATTCTCTACATTTCTCTATGCTGTTTGTGCCCTCTGACTTTTTATTCAAGTCATCTGCCACTTGGAAATTGGATGTGAGAAAAGAGAGGTTTTTCATGACTTGCACATATTGCCATAATTCCGATAGTCCATTTATTTCTCTACTGTTTTGAGTGACTATTTATCAATCTCCACATCAAGAAAATAAAAGCCCTCCCCACTGGACCAATAGACAATGAAAGATAGAAAAAGGATAAAAGTTTTCAATGATTTTAACTGGATCCACAATCAACACTCAAGGTAGCAGCAGATAAGAAATCAAAAGAAATGTTACACTGGGAAAATCTGATGTCAAGGACCTCACCCAAATGTTAAAGAACAAGGACATCAGTTTAAAGACTAAGGTGTGCTTAATCCAAGTCATGGTATTTGTCATTGCTTCCTATGCATCTGAAAGGTAGAAAGTGATGCCTTTGAATTGTGATTTTCATGAAGAATATTTCATATTCCATGGACTGTCAAAGTAACAAATATTTCTTGGAGGAAAGTGCAACCAATGTTCTCCTTAGAGATAAGGATACTGAAACATCATCTTATATACTTAGGGAACGTTGTTAAGGAGGGGACAGTCCTCGGAAAAAAGATACTGTGCTGGAAAAGGCACTTGTTGCATGCTGTCAAGTTGAGACAAAAACATAGCTGATCCTCCAAAGGTTTTTCAGAGGCAGTTAATTGCGCTGAAAGATAGTGCCCATCCTTTTCTAGTGGAATAGCTGATGGATTCTAACCACGTGCCTATGGGATTTCAGAGCAGCTTCTTACCCAAAGAGAGAAAGATGTTCAATGAGGTGAATTGACACAGACTGCAGCTATGGACTTGAGCCTGCCAGAAATCGTGAGGATAGTGTAGCACAGGGCTAGGTTTCAGTCTGCTTGTTTTTCTTAGGGTCATTATGAGTCTATTCAGTGGCACCTAACAACATTCAACATGGTTTCAACTAGCTTCTGATCACCCCTTTTCCTTGTCCGTTCAGGCCTTGAGTGGTTTGTCCTTGCTTTGTTGTTAGTTGTTGGGCAAAGTATGTAATTTTATGCAAAGACTTTGGTTTCTCAATTTTGTTGCTCAGAGATAACCTCTAAAATCTTGGAATATCTCTAATACCTGCAGTGTCTTTCCTGAGGTCTGCAGACCACACCCCAGGGTATGTGTTAATTAACACAGTTAACTCCAATGAGGACTGGCCAGGCCAGGATGGCTTTGTGGGGTCAGTTAAAATCAGGGACTGGAAAATTATTTCAACTATATCTCCTTAACATCCTTGCAGGCAAGGATTTTGAAATTCTGTCTTGCATATTTTGATTATGTTTTCAGAGCTACTCTTGGAGAAGAAGATAATGTTTGGAAGGGTAGCAGGTAAGCGTAGGAGAGGAAAGCCCTGCGTCAGATGGACTGACATAGTGATTGTGCCCATGGGGTCAGGTGTGTCAAAGAAGGTGAGGTTGGCTCAGGATAGGGCAGGGTTCAGAGCTATTACTCATAAGGTCACTCTGAGTCTTAGTTGACTTGATGCCACACAACGACAAAAACCACTTCAATAACAAACACACCAAACAAAAAGTACAAATTCTACTGTTAAGTCAATTCTGACTAATAGTGACCCTAAATGGGCAGAGTAGAACTGCCTCATAGGGTTTTCAACACTATAAACCCTCACAGAAGCATGCTGCCTCCTCTTTAATCGAGCAGCTAAGTAGTTTAAAATGCTGATCATGTGGTTAGCAATCCTTTGTGCTAGTAGGGCTCCTGCCCAAAGAGTGTGCCCCTATCAAAGTTTTAAGTCCTGTAAGAAATCCATCAGTGAGGCTGACAAGGGCATCCAAACCACTATTTGTCTTGATGTGATCCCTTTGCAAAACTGATCTTGGGGAGCAACTGAGATGACTGATGGCTTTGAGGACAAGTGCACAACAAGCCCCATATCATCACCATGCATCAGTGTTCCTCCTTACCATCAAAAAGGTTCAAAAGACGATGAGCTGCAGAAGATTCACATAATGACCTTCCAGATTTCTCGATGCCAATCATCTTCTAAGACACCCCAGTGCCTGCGCATATTAAATGAAGCCTCCTGTCTTTGCAAACTGTCAGTTTTTGCAAACTGACTTTTAAGCCAGGACCCATAAATGAGGTTATTGGAGAATATACATCAAGAGTAACATCAACAAAATATAGGCAGGTAGTTGAGGAAATAAGATTAAGGCACCTTTGAGAAACTTACTAATTATCAGCTATGGTCTAGTTTCTGGGCTCATTGTAAGTCTGTTTTTCTTATGTTCTGACAAAGTAGGGACGAGAGAGAAAAAGCAAGAATCTACTTTGAGACTGTATTCACAAACACACAGCTGTTACCTTAGCTATAGGGTCATGCATAGAGTAGCTTTGTTTTTCCCGTCTTCCAGGTGTTTTCTGAGGATGTGCTAAGTGGAATTTCAATGAGTTGGAGAGCTCTATCCAATGTATAAATTAACTTTAAGCTTCTCAAAACAAGTTCGGGCCAAATTGCTCCCCTCTGCCTATTGGAGGCGGGTAGTAAGGAAGCAATGGAAATGACACTTTTTAAGCCAGCCTCTCATAAATCAGGTGTTTCCACACTTCTTGAAGTGACAATAGAAAGGCAATTGGAAAACATAATAGCAAAAGACCCTGCTCCCAAACTGTCGGCAGACTTTGGAGTGAGTAAAATGTTTGACAGGAAAGATTGTGTGTGAAATTATTCATTGCACCAAGAGCCATTCAAAGGCACCTTTGGAACAAAGATTAATGAAAGGGAATTCTCAGAAAGTAACATAATATAGAACCTCTTCCTCTCCCTCACTGACTTCTCCTTTGGGGCGATCCAGATTTAACTTGGGACAAGATTTATGATTCTGAAGGTATGATGAAAGACAATTCATAGTCGACAATGCTATTACAGTGCGAGAGGTTCACCTCTGGACATATGGTTTGACATATCTTAACCCAATTTGGAAGTCCCATTGGTGTTGAGGAGGCCAAGTAGGTAGTGCTGATAAAACGAATCGAGAAGCCAGATGCCCAGTGTCACAGCTACATAGGAAATGAACACCCTGCCTTTAATGATCCCTGGTTTGATCTGAGCTTGACGCTCTGCTGATGCCACTCTCAATCCATCAATTTTTCAAATGCCAAGCCCACCTTCTGGACTCTGTTATTAATATTCTTTGCCCATCAAATTTAATCATGGGCTGTTTGAAGAGTCAGCACAGAACTATTCCTTAAGGAGGAGAAAAAAGCCAAAAACATGAAAAGAAGATCTATTCTGTCACCACATAGAAAAAACATATACGCGACTTAGATTTTCCTCTAAAATGCAGAACCTTTCTAAATTTGGTGGCCAAAGTACCCTGTCCCCAGGCATCCCATCTCCTTGAAAAACAATGATGATGTGAGCAAGAAAGGCCCCATATTTTCATAGCTATTGGCTAGCTATTGTGGTCTGTTTGTAATCAACAATGATGACTATGAACTACTTAGCCATTTTTCCAAATTTAGCAATATTTTTACAATGATCTGACCTTAGGAAAACTGCCATTGAAAATATCTTAGTATTCATTTAAAGTTTATGGTTTCTGAATAGTTAACTTCCTCTTAATAAGTTCTTTATTTGGAAATAATCTTGAATTTACAAAAATTTGAAAAGCTAGGAAGGAAAAAAAGAAATGATTTAAGTTACCCAGATTTATTTATTATAAACATTTTATTCTATTTCCTTTCCTATATATAGCAAAAAGAATTGGCCAATACTGAAACATTTCAGGAATTTGCATGTGGTAAAAAACACATGATAGTAAAAGAATCAGTTCAAGCCGCATTGAAAGCATTGGCAAAAAAGAAAGGCCCCAAACCTGTATTTGTTCACCAATTTCTGCCAACAAACATGGAATAGGAAGAGATCCAGATTTGGTCTCTTTTTTGGGGGGGAGGAGGGGCAAAAAAATGTGATCCAGCATAATGCTGTTGTTTTTGTTGTGTACTATTGAATCTGAACAGACTTACAGCTGATCCTTCAGTGGGGTTTCAGAGGCAATAAATCATACAGGAGAGATTGCTCATCCTTCTCCCTGGAGCGGCTGGTCAATTCAAACCACATGGCTAGTTCAAACCACAAACCTTTGGGATTGCAGTGCTATTTCTTAATACTAGGTCACCAGATCACACTATATCATTAATACTCCATGCAAGCAATTTCCTTGTTGAAGATTATTCAAAAATTACTGGAATAGTACATTATTGGCATGGAACTACCAAAAACTCAAGTTGGATTCAGAACAGACCATTCAATAAGGGATAATCACTACTGAGGTCAGAAGAATCTTGGTTGAAAGCAGAAAATTCCAGAAAGATGTTTATGTTTTATTGTTTATGAAAAGGCATTTGTGTGGATCATGACAAATTATGCCTAATGTTGAGAAGAATGAATGTCACAGAACACTTAATTATACTCATGAAACCTTATGCCTAGACTGAGAAGCTATTGTCCAAAAAGAAAAAGGAATACCGTGATTTAAAATTAGGAAATGCATGCATCAGATTTGTATCCTTTCCTCACATTTATTCAATCTGTATGCTGAAAAAATAATTTAAGAAGCTGAAATATATTAAGAAGAATGTGGAATTAGGCTTCAAAGAAGACTCATCAACAACCTGAGTTATGAAGATAACATAGTCTTTCTTGCTGAAAGTGAAGAGAAATTGAAGCACTTGCTGCAGAAGATCAAAGACTACATATATCTGTACATGTGGATTACAAATCAACATTAAGAAAACAAAAATACTCACCACTGGACAAAATAGGCCAAATGGTGTTAGATAGAGAAAAGATTAAAGTTGTTACCAATTTCATTTTACTGAGATCTATAGTCAACACCCAGGATAAGAGCAATCAGTTAAAAGATGTGTTGCACTGGAAAAGTCTGCTGTCAAGGACTTGTCCAAAGTACCAAAGAGTGAAGAAGCCAGTTAGAAAAGCTAAGATGTTTCTCTTCCAAGTTACACTCTTTTCAACTACTTCCTATACATCTGAAAGTTGGACAATGCTTAAGGATGATAGAAGAAGAACTAGTGTCTTTGAACTGTGATGTCCAAGAAGAGTACTGAATATCTGACAAACTGCTGAAAGAACAAATGTGTCTGTATTGAAAGAAGGGCGATAAGGGTCTTTCTTATAGACAAGGATGGTGAAACTTTATCTTATACTCTTTGAGTCTGTTTTGGGAGGGGCCAACTAGACCTTGGTAAAGGATATAATTCTGGGAAATGTAGAGGGTCAGTAAAAGCGAGCATGACCTTCAACAGCATGGGTTAACACAGTGACCATAGTGAAGTGTTCAGGCAAACCAGAGACTGTGAGAACGGTACAAGGTAGGGCTAGGTCCAGATCTGTTTTTCACGGGGTCACGATGAGTTGTGGGTGACTCAATGAAACCCGACAACATAAAAAATAAAAAAGAGAAAAAGAGAGATTTACAAAACAGAAAACCAATTTCAACCCACCACAATTGAGTCAACTCTGACTCATCGCAACCCTATGGGACAGAGTAGAAATGTCCAATAAGATTTCCAAAGACGTAATTTTTTTTTCCATCTGAATAGAGGTTTATATTGGTTTTTCATATAATCATTCCGAAATCTTGTTTTAAATCTTTATTGAATCAGACTGCTAAATCTTTCTCCCACAGAGTGACTAGGCTTGAACCACTTTTTGGTTAGTGCTTTAACCACTGACTCACCAGGGCTTCATATATGGATATAATATTTATTATAATTCTAGAAAATGTATTTATTTAATATATGTATTATTGTTGTTACTTACCATTGAATTAGAACTGATTCATAGCTAATTTTTCAATGTGATTTCAGAGGCATTCATCACGCAGAAAGATATTACCCATCTTTCTCCCCCAGAGCAGCTGGTAGATTCAAGCCATGTACCTTTGGTTTGGCAGTGCAACTCCTTGCCATTAAGCCACCAGAGCTCTCTATTAATATATAGATACACAATATTTTGTGAACCATTTAAAAACTAAGTTACATGGAATGCCTGCTTAGTACCAATGCTTAGCATGGCAACCTATTAACCAAAGGATGGAGTTCACGTAAGTACAGAAGAAAAGTCTAATAATCTACTTGTAAAAAACTCCCAGTCATTTAAAACCTTGTGAAGCACAATTTTACTGTGATATACATGGGGTTGTCAGGAGTAAAAACTGAAGACAACTAGGTTGATTTGAGGACCAGAATCATGCCCTTTAATCTCTAAATACTATTGTGTACTTAATTGCCCTGCTCTAGGTATATTTCAATATCTGGAGACCACTGGAAGACTGTCCAGGAGCAGAAGTTCAGAGACAAGGACTTTATCTCATAATTATCAGAGATAGAAAGTCTTCTTCTAGAACTGATGCTTGAGATTCAGACTTGGAGCCTCCTAAACTGTGAGACTTATTTGTCAGTTTGTTGTGTTTGGCAAATTATCTGCATTTTTTGAATTATTTTATTACTTAAGTACCTATCTATTATTTTTATTAATAATATTTACTAATTAATTAATAATACTTAAGTATCTAGTAGTAGTAGTAGTAGTAGAATTTGTCAGTCTGTTTGCTGTACTGACGTAATGGGTGGATGCTGTGATACTGAAAGCTATACAACTGGTATGTCAAATGCCAAAAGGGTCACCCATTGTAGACAGGTTTTATTAGATCTCTCAGATTAAGACATACTAGGAAACAGGATTGGCCATCACTTCTTAAATAGCAAGTCTCTGAAAATTCTATGAACAATAGAGCAAAATAGATACAGTATTAGAAGTAGAGCTCCAGTTGGAAGTCAATCAAAATGAGGAGAAACAGCTGCAAACATTCTTTAATAGTTGGAACATGGAATATATGAGGTACACAGGTTGGAAATGCCATGGGTGAATATCAACATTCTAGGCATTAGAAAGAGGAAATGGGCTAGTTTTGACCACTTTGAATCAGAAAATCACATAATATACTGTGCTAGGAATGAAAAACAGAGGAAGAATGAAGTTGTATTCATAGTTAAAAAGACAGTTTCAACTTGTATCTTGAAGTACAATGTTGTGAATGATAGATATTATTCATTCACATATAAGGAATACCTGTTAATATGATGATTATTTAAATATATGCACCAACAACTAAAGCCAAAGAGAAGAAAATTGAAAGATGGAAGCTGAAGCTGGACACTCTGATGAAGAATCTGGCATTAGGATCTGAAGAAGCCTCATCAATAAACTTCAGTACTCAGACACAACCTTGCTTGCTGAAAGTGAGGAGGACTTGAAATGTGTGTACTGCCGGAGATCAAAGACTACAGCTTTCAATATGGGCTGCATCTCAATACCAAGAAAGCAAAAATCTTCACCATTGGACTGGGAGGCAACATCCCGATAGAGAAAAGATTGAAGCTGCCGATAACTTACTCTTACTTAAAGCCACAATCCATACACTTGGTACCAGTAGTCAGGACATCAGGAGACATACTGGAAAAGATTGCTGTCAGGGTCCTCTCCAAATTACTGAGGAGCAAGGATGTCAGTTTGAGGATTAAAGTGTGTCTGATTCAGGCTATGGTCTTCTCAATTACTTGCTATGCATTTGAGAGTTGGACAATTAACAAGGATGACAGGAGAATTATTGGTACTTTTTGAGTTGTGGTGTTGGAGAAGAATATTGAATATCCCTTGGACTGCCAAGAGGACAAACAAATATGGACAGGATGCAGCTAGAGTGCTCGTTGGAGGCAAACATGATAAAACTTTGTCTCACGTACTTTGGGCAACTTGCTAGAAGAGGCTTTCCTTGGAGGGGGAAATGATGCTTGGAAAACTGAAGCGAATGCAAAAGAGACAAAGGCCTTCAACCAGAAAATTGACACAGTGACTGCTCTAATGGGTTCAAATGTGTCAGTAATTGTGAGGATGCCACAGGACAGGATAGGGTTCAGATCTGTTGTTCACGGGATTGCTATGTGTCATACTCAAAAGGCACCTAACAACAATAGATTAAAAAGCAGTGATGAGTTGGGTCCCAGTCTCACTTATTCCACTTACCTAATCACTTCCTGTAGGACACAAATTAAACTGGAGTCTTGTCTTAAATCTCCTCTTCATTTTTTTGTTGTTGTTGTTGTAAGCCGTTTCCCTATGAAGTTGTATCTTTTTCCTTGTTTCTTTTTAATATTTTTAAATTTTCCATTTGTTTGCATATAGAGTTTGTATACATTGTGTTTCATGCTATCTTTCATTCACATTGTTTCGTACAATCTTTCTTTATGATTTATAATATGAATCATTATTAAACTATGCCCTTCATTATCCTGTCTTTCCAGATCCCTGCCAGATCTTTCCCATTTCCTTTTCCCCACCTCCCTCCGCACACCAAATTGTGTGACTATGATTTTCACCCTGCCCACCCTCATCCTTATGTTCCCTTCCCTTCCCTCCTTGGATCCCCACACAAGTTTTACCAGTTATCCTTCTGTTTTAACAAAATGGTCCTATGTAATATTTATCCTTATGTGACAGAGTTCATTCAATGTAATACATTCCAGTTTCTCCAAATTATGTAGTAATTATCAAAATCATTGCTCTTGAGTGCTGCATGGTATTCTATCGTGTGAATGCACCACAATTTCTCAAACCATTCGATTGTGGCTGGACATTTGGGCTGTTTCCTTGTTCTTGCAATTGTGAATAATGCTGCTATAAAGATTGATGTACACATCTCCATTTGTATCTCATTTCTAATTTCTTTGGTGTATATCTCTAAGAGTGAAGTAGCTGGATCATACATGATTTCTCTGTTCACGTTTTTGAGGAAATGTCAAATTGCCTTCCTGAGTGTGTGTACCATTTTACAATCCCGCCAACAGTGTATATATGTTCCAATCTCTCCACCTCATCTCCAACATTTATTGCTTGCCATCCTATTAAATTTTGCCACAGCTACTGGGATGAGATGTATGTCATTGTGGTTTTGATTTGCATCTCTTGTATTGCCAGTGATTTTTGAGCATTTCTTCATGTGTCTGTTGGTTACCTGAATCTCTTCCTCAATGAAAATTCTTTCCTTGTCGCTTGCCTATTTTGTAATTGGGTTATCAATCTTTTTCTTTTGGAGGCCCTGTAAGATTCTGTAAACTTTTGTTATGATATCATTCTCTAAGATAGTATTGCCAAATATGTTATCCCAGCCAGTAGGGTGTTTTTGTTGTTGGTTTGGTTTTTTTCCCCCTCCACCCAATATAAAAAGTTTTTTATGAACACGGGGATTTAATCTTTAGAAGGTCACATTCGTCAGTTTTATTTTTTCCTGGTTGTGTATTTCTGGCTGTATTTGACAGCCTGTTTATACCATAGGCAAGGGGTGGTCTTGCCGTGGTCTTCAAAGACCATTTCATCCTCCTTCGTACCAGTAGGCCAGAGACGTGGGCTAAGGATTCATTGTGAGGAGACCTGATGTTCCCCTTCTGATGTTGCTCATGTCACTGAGGGTGAGCTGTCGTCTTCACGGTCAGGAGCAGCCTCTTGAGCAGCTTGTCCCCTCCTTCACACCTTTGGCTGCCTTTTGATTTCCCTTGTGAACGTGCACAAACTTAACAGATTGTGCTCAACATCTTTAACTGATCTGTCTATACTTTATGATTTTACTGATTATGGCACCAGAACAGCAGAAGCCCAGGCAGCATTTTATCATTGCTGCTTGAGTGGCAGGGTAATTTATGCAGGGATTAACTTGGGTTTTGTTTTTGCCTCAAAAACAGTCAGCAAGGCTGAGTACCCTTTGTGTTTCATTCTCTGTGTTTTCCTCGCTCTTTCCTAGAAGAGGGCAAGGCCTTTGTACTTCTTGCTTCAGGGGTATTTGTGGAGCTGAAAGCAGAATGAAAGAACAACCTCTCATTCTGGCTTCTCTGAAAATCTTGAGAATATTGAGAGAGCATACCCCTGGGCATGGAAGAGAGCAGAGCGAAAGAGGGAAAAATAGTGAGGAAGTGAGAGGTGGATGGACATTCTGGAAGGCCAGGAAGGTCGACGCTCTCTCTTGAGTGTCCAAGAAGAGGTATGAAGAGCTGTGGGGAGGATGCCCTTTCTGCCTAAATTCACAGGCCCCCGGGCTCTGGAGTCCAAGATCTGTTGAGTCCTATGTCTAACTACAACACAGGTTGTACAAAGCCCTTAGAGTCACATTTTCTATTTTAAAATGATCATATAGTTGAGTGTGTTGTGTTTTTTTCTCTCTGCAGTTCTATGAATTTTAACACATGTAAATATTTAAGATCCCTGGTGGTTCAAACAAATTGTGCTTGGCTACTAACCAAAAGGTTGGCAATGTGAATTCATCCAACAATGTCATGGAAGAAAAATATGTTCCTCTCCTTCTGAAAGGTTAAAGCCCCAGACGAGTGAAGTTCTATCCGAGTCAGAACTGACTTGATGGGAATGGAATGTTGTTGTTGTTGTTACATGCAGTCAAGTCAGAGCCAACTCCTAGATGATCCTCCAGTGGGTTTTCAGTCTGTAAATCCCACCAGAGGAGATTGCCCATTTTCGTCCTGTGGAGCAGATGGTGGATTCGAACTGAATACCTTTAGGTTGGCAACAAAGCTTCTTATAATCTAGATACAGAACTTTTCTACCATCCCCCAAGAAATAGACAATGGTATCTGTCTTAGCTTTCTAGTACTGCTATACCAGAAATACTACAAATGGATGGTTGCCTTAAGAAACATAAATTGATTCTTTAATAGATTAAGACTCTGGAAGTCCAAATTCAAGGTGTCAGCTCTAGAAAAAGGCCCTTTTTCTCCATTGAATCTAAAGAAAAGCTCTTGTTCCTTCACCCTCTCTAGGCCAAACATTCCTTGGGAACCTCTACAGGTATAGGCTTTCCCCAGTGTCAAGAAGTTTCTAGCTCATGGATAATTCATTAAAATCTCTCTTCTGTCTCTCCTTCCCTCTTCTCACTTCCATTCCCCTATATCTCTGGAGATATATACACCCACTTCTGCAGTGCAGTAAATTACTTAACATAATTCTTTCCTACACAGTCTTCTATTTCATGATAGGTATTAGCCTCTGTTGCCTGTGGTTATGGCCCCATTCTGGAGTGAGTTGTCTGCTATGTTAATGAGGCAGGATTGAATAAAAAAGTATACTGGGTCATCACTTTACCAACATTGTTGAAGTCACCAACCTTTGTCACTTTCCTTGAATCACACTTTTTTATCTTAGAAGAATTAAAAAGAAATGAGCAGAGAAAGGGAGACTAGGCTATTAGCAAGTAGAAAAAAAATGAGTAGAATATCTAGAGTCGCTGACCTGGGACTATGGACCCATGAGAGAGAGAACTGTACACCAGAGACAACATGAGAGAGAGTGAGTGTAAGAGGCAGAGACACGGTGGCAGATGAACCAGCAATCAGTGCGAGACAATGTAATGGACTTTCCAACCACAGAGCAAGAAACCTAAATGCCTTTAAGCAAGAAGCTTGCTTGTGGAGTGGGTGTCATTGGACACTTATTTATGGAACTGAAGAGCTTTGTAATACTTTCTGAGCAGGATGGAGGCCTCACCCACCTAAGAAACCTGAGCGGCCAAGGGCCAAGGGTGAGAGAAGCCTGCCTGCTGGCACACCTGAGTAAAGACTGTCCTGCTTAAATTACTGTGCATCGAGTTGTTCTTGATCCTTACCTGCATTCTCTTACTTCCCTAATCAACTTCATTATTTGTGAGTTAATGTCATGTGGCAACTTGGCTACATAAGATTCTCTGATTTTGGCAGTTGTAACATAGTAATTTCCTTGATAAGAGGTGATATAATGCAGTCACCTTCATGATGAGATCAATTATACATGGCTGATCAGTTGCAAGGGATTTTCCTTGGGATTTCAGCCCATATCAGATACATATGAATATCTTTCAAAGCTCTCTTGTTTGGTTTTTTTTCACTTGATTGAGATCCTGCATCTGAACTCTTCACCCTCTGACCTCTATTTCTTTGAACTTGAGCCAACAGTCTGTCATATAGTCTGCCAATCATCAGCCTTTGAAGCAAGCAGCCTGCTGTCTGATCTGAAAATCTTGGGTTTGTCACCCCTGTAACTAAATGAGTCAGAGGCCTTTATTTTAGCATCTGACCCACAGACTTGAGATCTTTCAGCCTCTACAAGTATTTAAGCCATTTTCTTCAGTAGAATATACATTCTATATAAAATGCTGGTGGTCCAATGGGTAAGGAATTCTGTGCCAACCTAAATGCAGGTGATTCTAATCTACCAGCTGCTCTTTGGGAGAAAGATGGGCAATCTCCTTCTGTGCCATTTATAGCCTCTGAAAATCTGCTGGAGGTTGAGTTATGCTGTTGTTGTGGTGGTGGTGTCAAGTCGCCTGTGGCCCATAGCAACCCTATGAACAGCAGCTCTGAAACCTGCCCTGTCATGAGCCAGTTTCATTGAGTCTGACACACCCTTCTGAGCATGGTGTCCTTCTCCAAGGACCGGTCCCTCTTTACCACATGTCCAAAGTATATAAGAAAGAACTTAAAAATCATAGCCTCCAAGGAGATACTTGGTTTCACCCTCTCCAAGACAGAAGTTTACGGTATGTTCAATAATCTTCTTCACCAAACTCGAAGGCATCGATTCTTTTTCTGTCACCCTTAGTCATTGTACAGCTCTCCGAAGCATAACAAGTAATTGTAAAGACCATGGCCTGAATTAGGAGTACCATTGTCTCTAGACTGACATCGTTGCTTTTCAGCACTCTGGAGAGGTCCCTGATAGCAGATTTCCCCCACCTTGTCTTTTCAATTTTCTGACTGCTGGTGTAAATAAAGAGTGTTGACTGTAGAGCCAAGTAAGCTGTATCCGTTAACAATGTCAGTCTCTTCTCTATACATCATGGCACTGCCAACTGGCCCAGTGGTGAGAATCTTTGACTTCTTGATCTTGAGCTTCTAACCATATTGATGACTACAGTCCTTGAGTTTCTGCAGCAAGCTCTTCAGGTCCTCCTCAGTTTCACCAAGCAAGATTGTGTCATCTGCGTAACGTAGGTTGTTGATGAGTCATTCTCCAGTCCTGATGCCATATTCATAAAGCCCAGCTTACCAAATAATCTGTTCTGCTTATAGGTTGAAAAGGTATGGAGATAGGACACATAGGTATAACTCAATGTCAGTGAATTGGATTGATGTATGTGTGTGTATTTTACTGCTTTTTCTTCTGTAAAGAACTTGGTCTAAGACACTTCTCATGAAGTTAGGCAAGATATCACCACCTCTACTGTGTTATTATTACATCAACTATACTGTTACACAAATCTTGCTTGTATGACAATAGTAAAAGTCCTACTATCAGGTTGTGTTGTTCACTGTTGTGTTGTTATGTGCCATTGAGTCAAGTACAACCCATAGCGACCATATGAACAATAGCTCTGAACCCTGTCCTATCCTGTGCCATTTTCACATTTCCTGATACATTAGAGCCCATTGTGACAGTCACCATGTCAATTCACCTGGCTGAGGGTCTTCCTCTCCTTTGCTGACCATTCACCTTTCTGAGTATCACTCCCTGAGTCCCTCTCCAAGGAATTGCCACTTTGAGGGACATGTCCAAAATATGTGAGGCAAAACCTCATTATCCTTGCCTCCAAAAAGCACTTTGGCTTCACCTACTCTAAGATATATTTGTTTGTTGTTTTGGCAGTCCTTGGGATGTTCAGTGCTCTCTTCCAACACCACAGTGCAAAGGCATCATTCTTCTGTCATCTTTATTCATTATTCAGCTCTCAGATGCACCACAAATGAACAGGAAGACCATGGCCTAAATCAGGTGTACCTTAGTTCTTAAACTGACGTCACTATTTCTTAATAACATGGAGATGTCCCTAACTGCAGACTATCCCAGTGCAGTATGTCCAAACATGCAATCAATGTTTTAATTAACTGAACATGTAATCAAGACACATTACTGGTAATTGGTGACTGGAGTGCAAAAGTTAAAAACAGTTGAAGAAAGAATAGTAATTGGAAAGTATGAACTTGGTGATAGAAATGAGGCTGGAAAGAGAAAGATAAAATTTTGAATTTTCAATGACTTATTCATTTCAAATACCTTTTTTAAAAAAAGACACAGATAATGAATGTACATGTGGACCTCACTTGATGAGCTGCATAGGAATCAGATTGACTACATCTGTGGAAGAAATTGTTGGAGAAGTTCAACACTGGCAGTCAAAAATATGCCAGGGTTTTATTGTGAGTCAGGCCATCAATTACTCATGTGAAAGTTCAAATTGGAGCCAAAGAAAATGAAAATAAGTCCACGAGAACCAAGATACATCTTGAATCTATTTCATCTGAATTTCAAGATTATCTTAAGAATAAGTTTGAGGCATTGAACACCATTGAAATGAAGAAAGACAGAGGAGAAAGAAAAAGCCAAAATGGATGTCAAAAGACACTAAAAATTGCATTAAAATATCAAGAAGCCAAAGCAAAAGGAAAGCATGCTGAAGTAAAAGAGCTAAAATAGAAGATTTTAAAGGGCAGCTCTAGAAGTTGTTGTTGTTGTTGATTGCCATTGAGCTGAGCATGACTCACAGCAACTCTATAAACAAAAGACCTACCGCTTTTCCATAACTGTCACCATTTCTCCAAGTTCATAGAGTTTCCAGAGGCATGTGGTTTAGAAAGTAGATGCCACTCCTGCTTCCAAACCTGTTTTACAATTGGGAACTCCACCAAACACTGTCCACATTGGGAAACCGTTCTGGTATTTGGTGCCCCAATGGTACAAGATTCTGCATCACAGCAAACCCAGGTTACTTCATACTGCACATTGACAAAGAGTGATGTACAAAGTGGAAGAGTGTTCCTCCAAATATAATAGCATTAGTTTCATTTAGCAGTGGGCAAGTGTCGTCAAGTCAAATACGACTGAGAGTAAGTTTTGCACAAAAGACCTTAACTCTTTTCTGTAACTAACATCATTTCTATACAGAACTCTGTTCTATAACTGACATCATTTCTGTACACATATAGAGCTTAGGGAGTTTGTAGAGTTTCCAGAGGCATCTAGTTTAGAAAGTGGATGCTACTCCTGCTTCCCAGCATAAATCAACCTGGAAGCTCATCCAAATATTGTACATAATGAGTAACCATTATGGCATTTGACAAGACTATGGAACAGTGTGTAAAACCACAGCAACACAGCTCTAGAAGACAAAGCAAAATATTCTAATGGAATGTGTTGTACATTAGCAATGTAAATTTGTCAGTAATGAATGCTGAGGTGTAAACTGAGAATTAACACTGGGTTGTTGTTGTTGTTGTTTTTGTTTTGTGACATCAAGTTGCTTGAGATTCATAGTGACCCTATGTACAAGAGCCCTAAATGCTGTTCTATCCTGTGCCAACCTCACCATCTCTGACACATTAAGTCTCACCACCCCAATCAGAATCAGTCCATCTCATCAAGGGTCTTCCCTTTCTGCACCATCCCTCCACTCTCCCAAACATGATGTCTCTCTCCAAGGACCAGTTCCTCCTTGCAACATGCCCAAAGTATGTCAGACGAAGCTTCAGAATCCTTGACTCCAAGGAGCATTCTCGCTTTACTCTCTCTAGGACAAACCTGTTTGTTCTCCTAGCAGTCCATGGTATATTCAACACTCTTCTCCAGCACCACAGCTCAAAGACATCAATTCTCTTTCTATCATCCTTAATCATTGTCCAGCTCTCTGATGCCTAGCAA
Source organism: Elephantulus edwardii (assembly GCF_000299155.1). Taxonomy (NCBI): domain Eukaryota; kingdom Metazoa; phylum Chordata; class Mammalia; order Macroscelidea; family Macroscelididae; genus Elephantulus; species Elephantulus edwardii. The sequence goes on along the minus strand of NW_006399825.1, from coordinate 5,048,424 downwards.
GTAATTGCAAAGACCATGGCCTGTATCAGGTGCACCTTAGTCTCCAGCCTGACGTCTTTGCTCTTCAGTACTCTTCAGAGGTCCCTCACAGCTGACTTTCCCAATGCAATTCATCTCTTGATTTCCTGGCTGCTGGTACAAGAGTGTTGACTGTGGAACCAAGCAAATTAAAACTGTTAACTATCTCAATCTCTTCACCATCCATACTAAGGCTGCCAATTGGCCCAGTGGTGAGAATCTTTGTTTTCTTGATGTTGAGCTTCAATCGATAATAGAAGGCTACAAGTCCTTGACCTTCTGTAGCAAGCGCTTCAGGTCCTCCTTAGTTTCAGCAAGCAGAGTTGTGTTATCTGCATAACGCAGGTTGTTGATGACTCTTTCACCAATCCTGATGCCACATTCCTTCTCGTATAGCCCAAGTCTCAGATGATCTGTTCTGCATACAGATTGAAAAGGTATGGAGACAGAATACATCCCTGACAGACCCCCTTCTTGATTTTGAACCATGTTGTGTCTCCTTGCTCTGTTCTGACCACTGCCTCTTGGTCCAAGTATAGGTTTCACATAAGCACAACCAAATGTTCTGGGATTCCCATTCTTCTCTGAGTCAGCTATAGCTTGTTGTGATCCACCCAGTCAAAAGCCTTTGCCTAGTCAATGAAGCACAGATAGACATTCCTCTGGTATTCCCTGCTTTCAGCGAAGATCCATCTAACGCTAGCTATAATATCCCTAGTACCATGGCCTCTTCTAAATCCAACCTGTGCAACTGGCACTTCTCTGTTGAGATATTGCTGTAATTGTTTTTGGATTATTTTCAGCAGAATCTTGCTTGCATGTGATATTAATGATATTTTTTAATAATTTCTGTACTCTGTTGGATCACCTTTCTTTGGAATGGGAACAAATACAAATCTTTGCCAGTCAGTTGGCCAGCAGGCTGTCCTCCAGATTTCTTGGCACAACTTAGTGAGCACATCCAGAACAGCATCTGTTTGTTGAAATATGCCAATTGGTATGCCATCAATTCCTGGAGACTTGTTTTTTTGCCAATTCCTTCAGAGAAATGTGAACGTCCTCCTTCATCACCATAGGCTCTTGCTCATATGTCATTTCATGACATTCTTCTGTGTCAGCCAATTCCTTCTGATACAGTGACTCTGTGAACTCCTTCCATCTTCTTTTAATGCTTCCTGGATCATTTAACAGTCTACACAAAGTATCCTTACGTACTGCCACCCGTGGCTTGAATTTGTTTTTCAGTTCCTTCAGCTTAAGAAACACTGAGTGAGTTCGGCCCTCTTGATTTTCTGACTCCAGCTCTCTGCACATTTCATTATAGTATCTTGCTTTGTCCTCCTGGGCTGCCTTTTTAAATTTTCTGTTCAGCTCTTTGATTTCTTGGTTTCTTCCTTTAGCTTTGGCTTCTTGGCTCTCTAATGCAACATTCAGAGTCTCATCTGACATCCATCTTAGTCTTTTCTTCTTCTTTAGTCTTTGTAATGATCTTTTTCATTCTTTATGGAGGATTTTCTTGATATCCTCCCAGAGCTCATTTGGTCTACGCTCATTGGTGCTCAAGGCTTCAAACCTGTTCCTGAAATGGTTTTGAAATTCGAGTGGGACCGACTTAAGGTCAAATTTTAGTTCTCGTGGACTTTATTTAATTTTCCTCAACTTCAGCTTGAACTTGCATATCAATAGTTGGCGGTCTGTCCCACAATCAGCACCTAGCCTGGTTTTCATAGCTGATATTGAGCTTCTCCAGCTGGATATCTTAAACCTTCCTCTGCTTTGATTCTTTATTTTCTTTTTTTTAATCGATTTGATTCTTATGCATACCATCAGGTGAAATCCATGTGTATAGCCTGCCTTTATGTTTTTTATAAAAGGTATTTGCAATGAATAAATCATTGAATGTGCAGAATTCTATCATTCTATCTCTAGTCACATTTCTCTCACTGCGTCCATGTTTTCCAGCTACTGATCCTTCTTCCCTGTTCCCAACTTTTGTGTTCCAGTTGCCCATTATTGTCAATACATCTTGACTTAAAAATATATTCACTTACCTGGACTGGAGTTAGTTAACAATCAGCTGTTGGCTGGAAGTCTTTTGTTTAAGTCCATCAGGACCTGGTGGGTGGGCCTTTGTATTTAAAAGTTGGATTGTGTTTGAGAAGAATTATATTCTTAGTGGTACCGGTCTGTCAGTTTGCTCTACTGAGATAACTTGGGGTTGCCATGATACTGAACGCTGTGCCACTGGCACATAATTCCATAATGGTCACCCATGATGGACAGGGTTTGATAGAGCTCCCAGATTAAGACAGGCTTGGAAGCAGGATCAGCATCCACTTCTTAAACAACAAGTCCTTAGAAACTCTATGAACATGAAAGAATCTATAATAGTTATAGAAAAGGGTTCAGATCTTTTTGTTCATGGGGTTGCTATGAGTCCATACTAGATTCAATGGCCCTTAACAACAACAACAACAACAACAATCTGGACTGTAATTCTCAATTATTTGCCAGTTATATAATGATCTGTTGTTCATAAGGTCACTATGAGTCATACTCGACTAGGTGACCCCTAACAACAACATACATATACATATGCATATACATTAGGCTCTGGTAGCCTAGTGGCAAGAAGCTGCACTGCAGTCCCGAAGGCACGTGGTTTGAGGCAATTAGCTGCTTTCTGTGGGAGAATGAGCACTCTCCTCCCATGTGATTAACTAACTGCCTCTGAAAATCCACCAGGAGGTCAGCTATGAGTCATTTTCTTAGAGCAAGAGTTCTGATGGTCTAGGAATAAGGAGTTGTGTTGTTAATTCAAAGGCATGTAGTTTAAATCCACCAGCTAGCCTACAGGAGAAAGACGGGCAATCTCCTCCCTTGCAATTTATAGTCTCTAAAATTCCTCTAAAGTCAAATCCTTTAACAATAATTTTTTGGTGCTCTGGTAGCTGAGTGGTAAGAATCTGTGCTGCAATCCTGAACGTACATGGTTCGAATCCACCAGCTGCTTTGCAGGAGAAAGATGGGCAATCTCCTCCCTTGTGATTAACTGCCTCTGAAAACCCTCTGGAGTGTCAACTATGGATCAGTTCCTACTCAATTGTACATAACAATAACAACATATATTTATGTATAATTTCTTACTGATTCTTTAAGACGCTCTGCATCTGGGTTGACACTAAAAATCAACAGTGTTTTCCTTTTTCATTATATTCACTGAAGTAGATGAGGTGTGAAGAGAAGGGGCAATAATGAAAAAAATTAAAATTCTCTACAAGTCAGCAATTGAGGGTTCCGAGTCAAATATAACATGATTGTAAGAAAAACAATGGATTAACAATTCTTGCAAACTCAGTTGTGGTGGAAATTAATTTCTATTGCATCTGCCTTATATTACTGATGTTGCTAGGTGACATTGAATCAGTTCCTACTCATAATGATCCCATTTACCAGAGCAGAGCACTCCTCAGTGCCAGGCTCACAATCATTGCTATGCTGAGCCCATTGTTTCAGCCCGTGTCCATTGAGTGCATCAAGGCTAGTCCTCTTCTTAACTGATTTTCTACTTTACCACGCATTAGTTTCTTCTCCAGGAACTGGCCCCTCCCAATAAAATATCCAAGCTACATGACAGAAAGTCTTGGTATCTTTACTCCTAGGGAACATTCTGGCTGTACGTCTTCTAACACAGATTTGTTTGTTCTTCTGCAAACTCTCAGTATAGTCAATATTCTTTGACAACACTATAATTCAAAGGTATCAATTTGTCTTCCTTATTCAATGTCTGGCTTTCATATGCATATGAGGTAATTGAAAATACTATGGCTTGAGTCAGATACAACATAGTCTTCAAGGTGACATCTTTGCTTTTAAGCACTTAAAGAGATCTTTTACAACAGATTTGCTCAAGGTAATTAGTCATTTGATATCTTGACTGCTTTGTCCATTGATGGGAAATAGCATTTACAAGAGTCCTAAGGCCATTGCCATTTTGTCGTCTTTGTAGCTGTTTTATGTATATTATGCTTTCCAGTAACTAATGCTAATGATTTATTGTAAACCTATCTTCTTAACTAGAATAGGAATACCTGGCACTTGCAGAACAGGTTTCCAGGAGACCTTCGAAAAAGAGACATCTGGACTTACAGAATGACATACATCCCTAAAGTTTGCACATTAATAAAGAAATAATCAGCACTGCACAAGACAGTCAACAGAAATTTTAATTGTGGACCATCTGCAAGCCTATTAATTTGCTCCTTCAAACTTTGTTTTCCTTTCCTGTATATGATGACACTTGGCAGGAGAGAGGTTAGGAAAGCCTGAATGGCAGCCTGTGCTGCTGCTGGTTTTTTCACATTGGCTAGCCTCCTAATAAAATGCCTGTCTTCTAGAAACTTAAAGCATCTTTTTGGAACCAGAGGCTCCAGGAAGTTGATCTCAAGATCTCATGTAATAACATGGTTGATTTTGAATCTCTAAGTAGAATGAATCTTGACAACTTGAATATTTATTTTGTCCATTAATAATGATGTTTCTTATTAATCTAGTTGTGAGGAGTTTTGTTATTTCTACTTATGTTGTTGTTGTTGAGTTGGAACCATCCCATAGCTGACCCTCCAGTGAGTTTTCAGAGACAGTTAATCACACAGGAGGAGACGGCACGTCCTTCTCGCGTGGAGCAGCTGGTGGATTAGGACTGCATGCTTGGGGAATTTCAGTGCAGCTTCTTGCTTCTAGGCCACCAGAGCTCTAAGACCTGCTTACAGATGACTCAAATTGTTACATAAATAATTTTATAAACCTTCCCTTGAGCTGATTTCACAGTTTTTTATATACCTACCCTCATTGTTGTTGTTGTTGTTGTTATGTGCTGTCGAGTTGTTTGTGACTCATAGCGACCCTATGTACAACAGCCCTAAACTCTGCTCTGTCCTGTGCCAATCGTGTTGCCTCTGACACACCCATCCCGATTACCCCAGTCACTGAATCAGTCCACCTCATAGATGGTCTTCCTCTCCTATACCATCCCTCCAGCCTCCCAAGCATGATGTCCCTCTCCAAGGACCTGTCTCCCCTTACAACATGTCCAAAGTATGTTAGACGGAGCCTCAGAGGCCTTGCTTCCAAGGAGCAGCCTGGTTTAACCCTCTCCAGGTTGAATCTGTTTGTTTTCTTGGCAGTACATGGTATTCTCAATACTCTTCTCCAGCACCACAGCTCAAAGACATCAATTCTCCTTCTATCCTCCCTAGTCATTGTCCAACTCTCCGATGCATAACAAGTGATTGCAAAGACTATACCCTGTATCAGACGCACCTTAGTCTCCAGAGTGACACCATTGCTCTTCAGTACTTTGGAGAGGTCCTTAACAGCAGACTTTCCCATCACAATACATTTTTTGATTTCCTGTCTGCTAGTGCCAAGAGTGTTGACCGTGGAGCCAAGCAAACAAAAGTTGTTAACAATCTCAATCTCTTCACCATCCATCCTGATGCTGTCAGTTGGCCCAGTGGTGAGAATCTTTGTCTTCTTGACATTGAGCCTCATT
>NW_006399825.1:5040257-5042052 GCF_000299155.1 Elephantulus edwardii | reverse complement strand
AGCTTGAACTTCTTCCTTCATCACCATAGGCTCTTGCTCATATGTTATTTCATTAAATTCTTCTGTGTCTGCCAATTCCTTTTGATACCGTGACTCAGTATATTCTTTCCATCTTCTTTTAATACTTTCTGGATCATTTAATATTCTTCCTAAAACATCCTTGATTATAGCAACTCGAGGTTTGAATTTGTTCTTCAGTTCCTTGAGCGTAAGAAATGCTGAACGAGTACGGCCCTTTTGATTTTCTGACTCCAGCTCCTTGCACATTTCATTGTAATATTTTGCTTTATCATCCATGATGCCTTTTGGAATCTTCTGTTCAGCTCTTTAGTATCTTGAATCCTGCCCTCATTACTCCAGTTATTGTGTCAATATATCTCATCTGGGATCTTCCTCTCCTGCACTGTCCCTCCGCCCTTCCAAGCATGATATCTTTCTCCCAAAGACTGGTCGCTTCTGGCTACATGCCCATAGTTTGTGAGATGGAGTCTTAAAATCCTTGCCTACAAAGAACAGCTTGATTTCACCCTCTCCAGGACAGACCTGTTAGTTTTCTCGGCAGTCCATGGTATGTCCAATACTCTTCTCCAGCACCACAACTCAAAGGCATTGGTTCTTCTTCTGTCATCCTTCATCACTGTTCAGCTCTCTTATGCATAGCAAGTAATTGTGAAGACCATCCTTGCTCTTTGGCACTTTGGAGAGGTCCCTGACAGCAGATTTTCTTAATGTAATTAATCTTTTGATTTCCTGACTGCTCATGCTAAGAGTGTGTTGATTGTGGAACCAAGCAAGCTGAAACTGTTCACAGTCTCAATCTTTTCTCCATCTGTCATAAGTCTGTCATTTGTCCCAGTGGAGAGACTCTTCATTTTCTTGATGTTGAGCTTCAATTCATATCGCAGACTAAAGTCCTTGATCCTCTGTAGCAAATGCTCTCCCCAGTTTGAGCAAGTAAATTTGTGTAGTCTTTCTTAATTCCTGGTGTCACATTCTTCCTCATAAAATCTAGCCTTTTGAATGATTTTTCTGCATACAGATTGAAAAAGTGTGGAGACAGGACACATCCCTGACACACTCCTTTTCTGATGTTGAACCATGCAGTGTTTCCTTACTCTGTTCTGACATCACTATTACTGGATAACAAAAACTTTGACAAAGCACTTCAAAAGAATCTCTTACAGAATTACTAACATGGGTATGCATCATAATTCTAACTGGACATATAATATTTGCTTGGATTTGAAGCTCTGTCTTTGGATTTAAAACAATGAAAACACGAACCTTCAAACTCAGTAAAGAAAAACAGTGTGAAAATAGACTCAGATGCTTATTAATAACAACACAATTTAAAAAGGTATAAACGTGTGTATCGTTGCCATACTTACCTTGTTCATGCCTCATCTTTGGAGGTCAAAAAAACATAGATTCAAGTTTGGCTTCTTTCATTGCCAGCAAGGGATTTTCAGCAAGTCATTTCGTTTCCCTGCATATCAATTTTCCTTTTTTTCAGACTGTAGATATTAGCCCAACCTGCCCTAGGTGCTTAAGAGAAGTGAAGGGAAATCCATGAAATCCCTTTGCCTAGTGTGCCTACTATACCCCACAATATCAAGTTTTATTGCTACAGGATTTGTCATTTGTATCTCTTTACACATACAAAGCATCTAGTTTTGACAAATCTACAGGGTGTGGAGCATAATCCCAGTTTAGGAAATTATTAGAGTTTTAGAGCTATTAGATCTTTATCTGATCCCGTGATTCTGGTTAATTCATCTTCATATGCAAATTCAAG
>NW_006399825.1:5009257-5038232 GCF_000299155.1 Elephantulus edwardii | reverse complement strand
GGCACATAACAACAATAACAACCACCATTGAATCAATTTCAACTCATCGTGACGCAGTGTAATAAAAGTAGAACTCCCCTATAGGATTTCCTAGGTTGTAAATATTGCATGAGAAGATTGTCAACTCCTTTTTTCCATGGAGTGATTGGTGGATTTGAGCCTCCAATCTTTCAGTTAGCAACTGAGGATTAACCACTGCACTACAACAATATTATACAAACAACAGCAAAAATACTACTGTAAGTCAGTTCCTCCTCAACAGCACCACTGAAGGACAGGACAGATCTGCTGTTTAGGGTTTTCATGGCTGTAATCTTTACAGAACATGTTGCCACATTGGGCTTCTCAGTTCACCTGATGTAGAATTCTTAACTTAATCCTCTTCCCTGAGTTATAATATGATGATTATTCTGATCCTGTTCTTAGGAAATGTGTGAAAACACATCTTGCGGCGCATATTTCCAGAAAATAATTTCAGACAGACATAAAGATCACTTCTATTGATTCTAAAAGATTAAGTGGCAGATGAGAAGGAAGGTTTGTGAATATGGAGTAGGAGAATATGGAGAAGTGAATTAACAGATAGTGTGGTAGAAGATACGGCTCGCTGGATTGATAATTAGGTAGGAAAAGTGGGTGAGTGGAAGCCAAATGGTCAATATATCAGATTTGTTATTGGTTTCATGTCTGACTCCTTCCTGCATCCATGTACTTTATCATGCAGCTTTGGGTTCTTCCTGCTAAAGGCAGTGCATACTGTCCTGCCCTTGGCTTTACCTTGGCTACTTCAGTGAAGCAAAAATAGCATTGAGTCAGGTCTGAGTCCTGCCTTGTAGAGACCTGTGTGTCTCCATTTTGAAGGCCTTTTCTGGATAGTGTTTGCCTCTTTTAGTCTGGGCCCTAAACCAAGAAGTAGAGATACTCAGGGCCTACAGACACATTAGGAAAATGCATGCTGTAAGTCACTGAGAATACATGGTGTTATTTCAACAGCAGATGCAAAGAAGTGTCAAAGTGCTAAACCAAATAACACTGGAATCCAAGTACTCTAATAAGTAATCTAATATGTCTTGCTTCTCCTGCGTTTAACTAGAAGTGTTCCCTAAAGGTAGATTTCAAGGATCCATTGTTAGATTCTTCCACTGAGGCCCTGAGAATCTCCAGAGGAATATGTGTGTTACCGTCATCACTTTCTTATTATGAAGCTTCTACAAGCAGGCCTGTGAGCAGAGCCCAGGCCCCAACCCCATTTTTCTCCTGTCCCTTCTCCTCAGCCATTATAATGGAGGTGCAAACTCCTACAACCCAGTGAATACCTAGTCGGAGGAGTCTTGCTCTGATGCTTTAACAAGAAGAAAGCTGTGGTCTGGTTAATGTACAGTATTAATGGCTGCTGAACGCCCCCCCCCTTGCTCCCCCTCCTCCCCCAGGTGTCTTGGAAGAAAGGCCTGGTGATTTACTTCCCAAAAAATTAGTAGTTGAAAGCCCTACACAGCTAAAGCAACTTTTTGTTGTTGTTGTTTGCTTGTTGACCCATCCAGGAGATTGAAATGTGGCATGGCTTTCTCTCTATTTCCCCTCTTTCCCCAGCCCTTTATTTCAGACCCTAGGGACAGCTTTCTCCATCAGGCTCACTATGGGCTCCTTTCCCGTTAATGCCTCAACAGAATTGGCGGCTGGCTTTTTCTTACTCATTTGGCCTTTAGAAATCAGAGAGCTGAATGCCTGTGTCTCTGAGTGGATACTGTACTGGCGTGGCTCTTCAGAAAGAGCATGAATGGAGCCAGTGAGTCTCAGCTGAAACCCTCCCTCCTTGGGTCCATCTGTATTCACCAGTCTCTTTCCCTCTGCTAGTGGCTTCTTAGAGGGTCAGTTTGCTAACCCTGTGTTCTCTTTTCCACTTCTCTATTGATGCTTCTCCTTGCCCTTTGGCAGCTTTTCCAGGCAGTGTGACACAAACACTGCATTCTTTAAGGAAGGGGGCGGAGTGATGATCAATGAAAACTCCCTTATAAGTTACATGCTGGCTGAGAGGCGCCTTCAGGCTTAAAGGTCACAGATTGCCTTTAGTCTGGAAAACACAGCGCCCAGCGGAAGACTCATGCATAAGCAAAGCTTCTCATTGCATTCAAACGTGATTTAAATGGGGGGGAACTTATCTCTCTGATAAAGGCTGCACCTTTTAATGTATGTTAAACCTAAGGAAAGTGTTTCAAATCCTCACTGGCATTTGCCTTGCAGAGCTCTTGTGGTGTAATGGGCCATGACGGCTTTGAGCTCCTAGGAAGGAAAAGTGTGATGCAAGTGTAAATGTATTATTATTGCCATTAGGAATGGTGATCTGGGGGGAAGATTAAATGCTAAAGATAAAAATCACTGAAATCTATAAGGGGCCTGTAAAATAAGGGGGCCCATGGAGTTCCTTACTTCAATTAAATTAAATGACCACATAATGCTACATTCTAATCCTGTGTGCATAAATTAACATAAAAACAAAATGACACAAAACTGCCAGCCTCAGCAGGAAATTGAGGGGCCATTAGTCATTACCAGCACAGAGCCCCCTCTCCTTATTATTATTCAGTGCCTAGGAACTTGACAACCGCAAAGTGCTTAGTAGTCATTTGTTGGTAAATGTACACCCTCCTCTCAGTAGCTGGTTCCCTTCTGGCTCTGTCTCCCCATTGACCCAGATTCCCCTCTTACTGTGCTGCCTAACTGGGACACTGGTCTTCACAGTCCGTTCCTTGGAGCAGCTGCAAATGCTCCAAGGCACTTAGGGGTTCTCAGGGATTCTGCAGAGGTCTGGTCATCAGCCAATATTTGATTGAGAAAAGGAAAGTCTGAATCCTGATTCATACCACTCCTGCCACCTGGCTCCCATACATGGCGACAGAGGGTTAAGCCTGTGGTTCCTGGTGTTGGGCTTGTGCAAGAGCAGTTTCTACTTGTCTACAAACTTCCCCAGGAGGGACTCTTAAGTAGGGCAGTCTGATGGCCCTGGAGTCCTGTGGTGTGAATGGATGCCTTTCAGATTTGTTGTTGTTCTTGATCCTTTTCATGATGCAAGGAAAGCAAGCCACTACCATGGATGTAACCTCCTAAATGGAAACTTTATCTCCTTCATAAAACACTCTTCTTAATATTTAAATAGACCCTTTACTAGAAAAGACAGTGGATCATTAGCGTTGTCCACTAAGGTAATATGTGGATTATTCAAATCAGCTTTAGGTATATGGCAGGAGTAGCAACTTAAATCCAAGTTGTATCCACTATTCAATATCACATATATCCCAACGTGTCTGGTGAACCACAGGAACAGACTTAAGCAATCCTCACATTTCATGAGTTGCTTCCTGAAGCTAGTTCATCCTGAGGAAGAAGGGACCAACCTCCAAAGCAGTTATACAGATTCATGGCCATTAAAGTGAGCTGGGAGGGCACGGTGCACACATAGAGTCTGTGTTAGTAATGCAGTACCCCAGATATATTGCTTTGTGGCCCCTCACTTCCACCTCTGCCATCAACACTCAGAAAGCTACTAGAAGCAATGGAGAAGGAGACTGCTGGGCTCAAATTTCTTTCCACATACATGTGAATCAATTCTGAAGACCTGTAGACATGTCCAAGAAGACTATTTTAAGAGACTGATGAACTTGTGAACAGATGAGTAAATGGGAAGTGAATCTGCACTATTTGGCATCCATGCATAAAACCATTATTGTAGAATGAGCACGAGGATCCAAGAGGGGAGGGGAAGCAGAGGGGTGAAGATGGGTGGGGGTGGAGGGTGAGTAATCATAGGGTCGCACAGTTTCATGGGTGGAGGGAGGAGGGTATGAAGGAAATGGGAAAGATCTGGTGTGAAAAACAATATATGTGAAATTTGTAAATAAACCAATATTTTTTAAAAAAGAATAGTGAGCTTTTTTAGAAAAAGTAACCCCAAAGAGTGAGTGTCTTGATTTGCTGTTGTTATGAAGTGTCATCCCACCATGGCTCACTGTGGCCCTGTAACAACCAATCAGAGCCTTGTTCTAACCTGGGCCATCTACACCATGTTCAAGACCGCTGCTGCAGTCACTGTGTCAATCTAACCCCTTGAGGGTTTTCTCTTTCGCCAACATTCCACTTTTCTCAGCATGATGTGTTTTTTTTCGATTTTGTTTGTTTGTTTTGGAAGGAGTGGGCCTTCCTGGAAACATACTCCAAATAGGTTTGACCACCCTTGCCTCTAAGGAGCAGCACCTGACTGCACTTCTTCAAGACAGATTTGTTTATTCTCTAGGTAGCCCGTGGGATATTTAGTCCTCTGCCAGCACCAAAATTCAAAGGCATCAATACTTCTTTGTTCTTTCTTTTTCATTGTTCAACCTTCAGATACATACAAACCAATTAAAATACCATGATTTGGATCATGAGACTACAGGCTAAATTATCACGTGATTGAATGGGAATAGGGGGGAACCCACAAAAGCACAATGGAAGAAGGGAGAAACCAGAAACTAACTTGATTCTCAAGTGTACCTTAGTCCTTAAGCTGAAATCCCCACTCTTCAACACTTTAAAGAAGTCCTTGACCACAGATTTGTAGTAACTTTTGATTTCTTGGCTGCTACTACTGTGGTATTGATTGTGGAACCAAGTACAATGAACTAATTGGCAACTTCAATCTTTTCTCCATTTACCATGATACTGCCTATTGGTCCTGTGGTGGTTTTGTTTTCTTTATGCTGAGATTGTAATTCATGCTAAAAGCTATGATCTCCTCCAGCAAGTGTTTCAAAGTATCTTCACTTCCAGCAAGCAAAGTTGAGTCATCTGCATAATATAGGTTGTTATGCAGATAACATAGTCCAATAGTCACCTTGAGTGGTGGTGACTGAGAAACGTCCAAGATGCCATCTTTTCTCTTGAGGTAGAAGGGAAACCCCAGGACAGTGCAGCAGCAGTCAGCACCACCAACACTGTATGTTTGCTACACATTTCCTGAGCTCAAGTTCCCTGAAAAAAAAAATTAATTTTATTAGTTACAGAAATTCCCCTTTTTAAAGGAAAAGAAGGCAATTATTTGTCTGAATAAATGAGTTTGCCAAGTGGTGATGTTTCCCGGGAAGTTTCTAAGATGATCAAAGTTAATATGGGAAACTTTTTGCAGAGAGAATGCAGAAATGAGGAGAAGCTGAAAGCTAAAGTGTGATAAGTTAATTAAAGTTCAACCTGGAAGGACGGCATTACGTCTTTGACAAGATAATCTAAGCCAATAGGAAAATGACTCAGTCTATTCACGACCTTTCAGGAAAACATTTATATCATCATGTGGGGCACATCTGTGTGCCTACAACCTTATCAGGAGAAAAGGAAAATGTTTCTTCACTAATAGGCACTACGTTCTTTCCCCCTCAAAGATGAGATAAACTCAGTCGATGGCCTGAAAGTAAGATGCATAAATAGTCCACTTAAGATCTGAGAATTGTGAAGAAAATATGCCATCATGCTAAATGAACTGCTCAATAACATCTAATCCTAAAGAAAGACAAGGCAATTCTGACATTTGTTTATTGCTACAATGATTTACTGAGTATGAACTATGCCTCCAAATCATTTGCTCTCCAAGAAACAAAAATCTATCCCTCTAATGCTATTACAGAATGCTCTAGACAAATACATGCAATTTCATGTAATTTTGTCGAGACAAATCAGCTGAATTTTATGCTGTCATTTTTCCCAGGAGGAGCTGATATCATTACCATATGACTACAGCCAGCAAACAGTTCTGCAGCTATCTTGGATCCTTACAGAATCTTCCCCCCAAATGTCAATGTCGTTCAAATGCATTCCATACGAACAACATTCAAAGGACTAGTGCTGTAATACTGCCACCCACCCATTTCACACTCCAAAAAGCTTAGGCTCATGAGAGAAAGGCAGGGCTTTCCTGGCATGAACTTAAAGATAGCTGATTTAAGTGCTTAATTCTAGGATGTTGAGCTGTGAAAGATAGCCATGTGTGTTTATTGTAGACTCTACTCTGTCATGCTATTAATTCGTGCTTGATTATGCACCCCACCTAAAATTCCACTTCCCCACCCAATTGCAATCCCCAACAAAAGCTCAGTGAGGGATCCATCCCTCCCCCCTCAATACACATTCTCAGCTCCTATTAATTTTCATGCAACTTTGATGATATTAACAATATTCATAAATTCAAAAGATATCCACTGGCACTTTGAAAGCGTTTCCACTTCAAAACACTAATTTTCAACAAAGTATTGTTATTTGGGCAAGAGAAAAAAAACCCCAACATTTCTTCTCCCAACTTTCTTTCTAAGCAGCCCAGTGAACATGTTATTATTGTATTGTAATTATAATTTCAATCACTTTTAAACCGGCTTCTTCTGGAGATAAATTTGCTTTTCATATCTTTATCTATAAAATGACATAGTCAACTCATTTGAATATTTTTTTGAGCATACAGGGCCCTAGAAACCAACATCATATTGAGTTGCTGGGCCCCACACCCCTGAGTATATTCCATGGAGGGACCAGTGGAGGCAGGGAGGGCCTGGGTTGCATTTATCTCATTCACAACCTATAACATTAGTTATAGAGTAGAACCTCTGTAAAGGTTTTGGGCCTGTCTGCCCTCAAGTTCATTCTCTGCTCTGTGTATGTGTGTATAGTTAGAGAGAGGGTATGGGTAGGGGCAACTCGGTGCAGAGAAGCCCGGAGTCACCATCTCTCCTTTTCTGTCCACCCAGGATTAAGTCTTCTGTAGTAACTTTTTCTCCTCCAACTCTATGTCTCCACCAAACAGGCTCTATTGTGGTTTCTGAACTCTGGTAGTGTTGTCTTTTGGGGGATAGTAGTTGGAGTGATTTTCTTCAATTGCTAATCTCTAGGGTGTCTTATACTCCCTAAGGATGGGCAATCTCCTCCCATGGAATTTACTGCCTCTGAAAACCTGCTAGAGGGTCAGTTAGGAGTCAATTCTGACTCGATGGTTTGTAACAACAAAACAACTGAAGCTATAGCCACAATAATGGGGTTAAACACAGCATGGCTCAGAACTGGGCACTGTTTTGTTCTTTTGTATATTGCTATGAGTTGGAACCAACTTAGCTGCACTCATCACTGGAAACAAGTTCCTGGGTGGTGGGAACAATTAACATGTTTGACTGCCACTTGTCATTCAAACCCTTGTCCATCTGGAGGCGCCTTGGGAGAAAAGTCTGGTTATCTACTTTTGAAAAATTTGAAAAATTAGTTGTTAAAAACCTTGGGGATAAAAGTTCTACTCTGACACTGTGAGTTCATCATGTGTCAGAGCTAATCTGAAGGCAGTTGTTGTTGAGCCAAATCCTTGTAATTACGGGATCTCTGTTCTACTGTCCGTCACACCTTGAGAAGATACTTGTTGCATCAGTGACCTCATAGGCTACTGGGCATTGTTGATGGTGACCCTGGACATGATAGGTGCCAGCTGCCTGCTGCTTTGTACCAGGTCCTTATTCATTCTGATCGTGGGGCCGCCAGTATCAGAATCACCTGGGACCATGTGATAAGTGCCAGTTCCCAGGCCCTGTGCCAGGTTTTATGACTCAGAAACTCTGCGATAACCTGACTTTTAAGGACCCTTCATATATTTCATCCCGCTAAAGTCATGGTATTTTCAATTTCTTCCTGTGCATTTCAAAGTTGGACAGCAGCAAGGATGACAGAAGAATAATGAATGCTCTGAACTGTGGTGTTTGTGAAGAGTATTGAATATACACCATGGACTGTCAATCCCAAACAAACCCATCTTGGAGGAAGTGCAACCAGAGTGCTCGTTAAAGACAAGGATGGTGAAACTTTATCTCACATACTTTGGGCATATTTTTAGGAGGAACCAGTCCTTGGAGAGAGAGATTATGCTAGGAAAGATCTCAAAGAAAGAGAGGAAGACCCTCCGGGAGATGAACTGACACAGTGATTACCGCAATGGGCTTGGGCATGACAGAAATCACGCAGATGACACGGGATAGGACAAGGTTCAAGTCTGGTGTTTGCTGCTGTTGTTGTGTACCTCCAGGTCAGAACTGACCCATAACTGACCCTGCAGTGGGTTTTCAGAGGCAGTTAGTCACACGGGAGGAAATTGCCCATCTGTCTTCTGTGGAGCAGCTAGTGAATTTGAACCACACGCCTTTGGGATTGCAGGGCAGCTTCTTGCCACTAGGCCACCAGAATTCCCTGTAGGGCCACTGTAAGTCATAGTTGATTTGATAGCACCTAACAACAACAATAAAGAAAATTTTACAAGTTCTGCCCTGCAAAGCCTCAGAGCTGAAGTCTATCCTTTCCATTGCCTTTTCACAAGGTCTGAGTACTCACTAAGACCATCCCAGCTCCTAAGTGACATCAATTAATACTGCAAGTAAAACACTACATACACCATATTGATGAAACTCATTAAGTAAGAGTTCTCTTTTTACTAACTCCAATTAATTCTTCCCAATTATCAGCTGAACTTCAATTGAATAGCTTTCCATTTTGACCTGAAATTAGCCTTTTCAGACAGGCTAATTTAGGAGAATTTACAATATCCTGAGTTTAAAGAACCTTGGTCTAGATTAATATCTAGTCACACATGGTAAATCTGTGACTAAAAGTGGAAATGATGAAGTTGCTTTCCATGTCAATATTGCAAAGAAGTGGAAAGTTGGTCTTAAAATTTCTAGAGCTGTTAGGAAGACATTTCAATGTTAAAATTTTATATTAAAGCATTGCTGAGCTCCTTATCATATACCAGGCCCTGTTCTTTCTCTCTTAATAGCAATTACCTGTATCCTTACATGTTTTATATCATTTATCCCTTACAACGAAACTAGGGAGTGGTTGCATCCCTATTTTATTGATGAGGAAACAATCAGAGGCATTAAGTACTGCTTTGAAGTCATGCACCTCACTACTTCATTGCTCTCTAGTTGGAACTGACTCATAATTGATTCTTCATTGGGTTTTCAAGGTGGTGAATTGCATGGGAGGAGAATGTCCCTCTTTCTCCTGCAGAGATGCTGGTGCATTTGGACTTCCAGATGTGTGGTCTTCAGGTCAGCAGCACAATAACTGCAGGCTAGACCACCAGAGCTCCCTCTAAGTCATAGAACGAGTGTCAAAAGAGCGTACAGAGCATTCTCTGCATTGAACTGCTTGATCTTTTTGTTCACTGGGGTTCACTGTCTGCTTGGCCCTCCTGGGAGCTGGGAATAATGAGGATGGCACATACCCTGTGCTGAAATTTCTTTTCTCCATGAAGCTTTTAACATGTGGACAAGTATATCCCAACCAAGCACAGAAACAAATAAATACCATTATTGTGAGTTAGTATGAGTGTCATAGAGGAAACAAACATGGACCAAGATGTAGATCCGTTGGACTTACCTCAAACAAGTGGACAGAAAAGGTCCCTAGGAGGAGAGGAGACTAAGCGTGAGAGCCACGAGTTAGCAGTAGGCAGCCGTTAGGAGGGAAAGATCACCACAAAGAAGATCATGAGCAAAGTGTCCTCAGAAGGAAAGAAGCTGGAGCATTTGAGGAAGTGAAATAAGGGCAGTAGGGCTGAAGGTTAAGGAGAGACGGTGAGAGTAACACACAAGGAAGGTTAGGGAAAGAGCTGAAGAACCAAACATATAGACTCAACAGTAAACCCAAAAAGTACGATTAAATTAGATTCTTTCTCAATGCAATAAAAGTCATTGATGATTTTTAAATAATAGAAGAGGCTATTTTGTGTTTTAGGAAGTGCTCAATAGCTGTTTGTTGGAGAATATATTGTAATAGGGAGTCAAAAGGAAACAGAGACATTTTGGAAAGTGCAATACTAATTAACAGAAAAGATGATGGTGATTCAGTGGAGGGAGAAGGCTGTGGGGAATAAATGGGTAGCTTTGGGGTGAGAGTGTGGGGTCACGCACACCCTGGCCTCCAGCCCAGTCAGCTTTACACAAGAGATGATGGTCATGTAACACTCATGGCTGCACATAGAGAAGGAGTGGTATTGGGGATGAAGGTGAGGCTCGAAATATCTACTGCAAACATGACTTCACTCCAATGCTTTCTGCTCTAAAATAAAAACGAAAGCAAACAGAAGCCCTCTTGAAACGTTTCATTAGAATTTATCAACTCTGCCTGATACGCATGTAGTCACCATGTGTCAAAACTGCTTTGATAACAATGGCTTGGTTTTATTGGTTTTATAAGATATGAGTGAACAGTGGACGATGTACGAATTAGAGTTCAGGATGACCAAGAGTGAAGGGTAAAGGATGGATGGAATGTAATTTGGATGGGAAAAAATGTGGGCATGTTGGGGACTGACAGGTGGGAAAAATCCATTCGGCAGATGGAACTTTTCATATGCTTCAAGCAGCTCTGCATTTGTAGCACTGGCCAAGGCAAGAACTGGCTGACTTACAGATCAGCCAAAAGGACCCAGGAACCCAGAAAAATCTATTATAGACCTATGTCCATCTAAGCGAAAGGACATGGAAATAAGCTTGTGGTGTGCAGGAAGAAAGGTAATTCTGAATGTCCTCATTTCAGTCGTATCACAGTGCTTGTCCAGGAGGAACAAAATAATTCAGAGATTTAATAAGCTAGGGGGGATTTTGGTGAAGGATGTTCTGAGTCACAATGGAGATATGCAGGAAGCTTCCACTGGTCTGTTTGGATGCTTTATTTAACAGCTGCATTTTATTGCATAACTCAACACAATGCTCTCTTTGCCTTGAATTTCATGGAGCTTTAGGCAAAATGCTACAGCAATTCATAGTGCCCTGAAGGTTACCATGGCATGCTCCCTCTCTCAGCCAGGCTCCACAGCTCAGTCCTTGGGCTCCTCTAATTCTGACTACACCAGGACTCTGTTATTAGGTAAAGGAGTAGCAGCTGTGGCAATCAGACCTTAATTAAAACAAAGTCATCTGAAGCCAGCGAACAGGCACTGCCACCCTAATTTCAGTTTGTTGCATAAAACTAAGTGCTTTATCTTGAGATCGTTCATTTGCCATAATCATTTCCTGGTTCTGAGATGAAATTTCCACCACAAGCTCATATTTCCAGAAACAAGTATCCACTAAAGGAAAATGGAGTGCATGTTGTAAGCAGGAACCTCCCAGTTTCCAGAAATGTCTTGAAGATTTTCTTTATATACTCTCCATTAAGATCTCTGAGTCTATTCTATGCAACTTCCAAAACAGTGAAATGAGTATGAAATAACTACAATTGCTACAATTTTTGTCCCCTTGGTCAGAGCTTCCTGGTAAACAGAATGTGTGCCATTGTTCCAACAGCAAGAAAAAAAATATATCTAAGTGCCTCAAGATCCAATTTCAACAAATTCCAATTCTCACTCTCCAAGAGTGAAAGAAAATATCTCTATTGATTTCTGACATAAACAAGTGGATCAAAAGAGCTTAGTGTTTTTGTTCAAGGTCCTTCTCCCCTTATTTCGTTTATTATGATGTTCTCCTTTGCTTTACTTGCCTTAGACTGGCTTGTTATAGAATGAACGTCCCCATACATCTTTTGTTGTGAGCAAAAATTCCACCCTGTAGAGTTGTGGGGCTGTAAGAAAGTAGAATCCGGTGATGTGTGGGTGCTGTCTGAACCGGCTGTGGCATAGTCCAGATGTTCTCACAGGTTCTTGGCACGGCGTGCTGGCTACGTGGCCAGAGTCCTGCTTTGTGCTCGCTCCGTCAATTATTGAAGGGCTGGATCTTGTCACTGGTAATAGTGCAGCTGCAGAAGTACAGGAAAAATGGTGGGAAGCAGACAGTGGTATTTTGCCATTTCATGGGAGATGCAGTGTTTTAGAGAATTGTATTTCTTGCAGTCTCACAAAGCCTGAATTTCTCTCAGGTTCGGTTGGATATGTTTCATGCATTTTAAATTATTCATTCATTTAAAAAATTAAGATATAATTCACATACCATGAAATTCATTCTCAGGTTACAATTTTAGTGGCTGTCTATTTTTAAAGTTGTACAAACATCTTGCTAATTACAAAACATTTTCATCAATGCAATAAGAAAGTCCATATTCATAATTACTCCTCTAAATTCTGGAAACGACATTATATATATATATATATATATTTCTTTTTCTTTTCTGTGACTTGACTATTCTGGACATGTTGTATAAAAGGATCCATACATTAGATAACCTTTTATGCCTGATTCCTTTTGCCTGAGGAGCTCTTAAGTTGTAGTTCACAGGCAGCTGTGCAGCTAACCTAAAGGTGGTGCCTCTCTGGTGTTTCAAATCCACCAGCTGCCTCGAGGGAGAAAGATGAACAATGTGCTTTACAACTTAGGACCTCTAAAAACTTGCTGCATGGTTAGCTATGCACAGTCAGTTCCAAATCAAAACAGAACCCACTTTGACATGGAGTGGATTCTAACCCATAGCAACCCTGTAGGACAGAATAGAAATGCTCCATGGGCTTCCAAGATCTTTAAAGATCTACATGGCCATATCTTTCTCCTGAAAACAACTGGTGGCTTTTTAAATAAACACCCGATCTTGCACTTAGTCATTGTGGCCCCTGGAATCCCTTTTCATTAATACATCCAAACCAAAACCATTGCGGTTGAGTCTACTCTGACTCACAACAGCCTGAAAGGACAGGCTAGAATGGCTTCCTGCTTTCCATTCTTACCAAGACGATTAATCTTGGCAAAAGTGGACTGCTGCATCTCCCTTCTGCAGAGTGACTGGCAGATTTCAACCACACACCTTTCAGGTGGCAATTGATCACTTCACCATTGTGACACCAGGGCTCCACTTTTGATGAATCATTCAAAAATGTCAAAAAGACAAATACTGCATAAGACCATAACTGTAAAAATAGAAGGATAATGAATAAGATGTGTATAAAAGTCCAAAAGGGAAGTGGGAGGGAGAAAAGGCAGGGTTTGGGAGAGGGTGATTACTAGGATAACACAGGTTGGTGGAGGGAAGAAGAAGGTGAAGGAATTAGGAAAGATCCAATGGGGACCTGAAAAGACAGGATAATAGTAGACATAAGCCAATGGTGATTAATTTTATAAAACACAATGTATATGAGTGATCGTCTGAAACACAATGTGAATGCAGGAATGTGTGAAACAGTGTACATGAATGGTATATAATGTATATGAATTTTGTATGCAAACCACTATAAAATTTAAAAAAGAGTGTACAGAGCTAAAAAGAAATGTCAAAGAGTCAGAGCCATTGCCGTGGAGCTGGAACTGACTCAGAGCTGGCCTTCCATTGGGTTTGCAAAAATTGTAAATCACACAGGAAGAGATTGCCCACCATTCTCCCACAGAGCAACTGGCAGGTTTGACATGGGTGCTTTGAGGTAGCAGCACAATCCATACCCAACAGGCTAGCAGAGTTGCCTTTTTGATGAATATTGGTTATTAACATTAATAAAATCCAATTTATTTTATTTTATTATTCTTTCTTTTGTGTGTCATTTGAGAAATCTTTGCCTAACCCAAGTTCATTAAAATACTCTTTCCATGCTCTCTTCTAAATGCCCGATGAACTCCTCTTAGGGTGTAGTATAAGGTAAGGGTCAAGATTCACTGATATTTTTATCCCTATAAAATATCCAGTTTATCAAGTGCCATTTTTTAGAAAAGACAATTTTCTTTAATAAATTGTGGTGTTTGTCTTTGTCATTAAGAAAGATGTTCGTGTATGGGTTTATTTCTGAACTCTGTTCTGCTCTATCAGTATGTATGTCTCTATTTCCATCAATACCACACTATCTAATTACTGTAGCTTTATAATCAGTCTTGAAGTTTATATGGTAGGTCTTCCAACATTTTCCTCTTCCAAATTGTCTTGATTCTTTCAATTTCTTTGCTGTTTCATAAAAATTTTAGAATAAACCTGTCAATTGATACGTACTCATGGTGAGATTTTTATTATGGTTATACTTAATCTGTAGCTCAGTTTTTGCGAGAGCCAATATTTAAAAAATATTGAGTTGTTCAAACCATAAACTTGAAATATCTCTCAATATGTTAAAATCATCTTTAACTTTTCTTCCCCATGTGTTGTTTTTTAGCAATATTTTCAAAAGGAAAAAAATATATAATTTAAAATAGCCTCAGAAAATCTACTACCTAGGAATAAATCCAAGGCATTGTATGGGCATCTTTTGTTTTCAGTAGATGGTTCATAATAAGAGCCATCTCAGTAAATGTTGTTTTTCTAACACAGCAACATTTTGGGGGAGGATTTCCATATCTCATTCATTTCAGAGGATTTATCCAAGTGCACTGCCTATTCATATGACATAGTAATAATTACAGGATCATTTTATTGATAAACATTAAAATTGGATTTATGTTTATCTGACCTTTGAAGAAGTTGACACCTCATTATGTAAATCCAGTTACAAAAAGGCCACATCTGTTTAGAAAAATCCAAAAAGGTAGGAAATGAAATTGTTGCTTTGTTAATGTTTTGCTGTAGTTATATTTGAGCTTTTGGCATGATAGGATATGTGAGGTATTGCTAGCCAAAAGGTGGGTGGTTCTAATCCACTAGTTTCTTCTTGGGAGAAAGAAGAGGGAATCTGTTTCTCTTAAGATTTACAGCCTCGGAGATCTAACGGAGGGCTACAACGAGGCAGAGTCCACTGATGGCAGTTTATGTTCTGGTTCTTGGTTTCTGAGGCTTCCTAGGTGGTGTAAAAGGTTAACTGTGGAGCTTGGTTGAAAGCTGGAAAGTTCAAGTTCATGCAGAGACACTGCAGAGGAAAACCTAATAACGTACAAAAGGTCATGGCCATTGAAAACCACATAGTTCGATTCTGAAACGTGAGTCACCGTGAATAGGTGTCAACTTAATGATAACGGGTTTATAGTTTTAAAAGATCTTTCTTTGTTGCTTTGGTTTCATGTTCCTAAATCATGAGCCATCTTATTCTTCCAGATAATGACTCTAATGTCAGCAAATTCTGCATCATTCTTTATTTTTATCAATTTAGTATCTGGTGTATATGAAATCTTATTTTAAAAGCACCCCTGTAATTATTATCTAGTTAATATTTAAAATAATTCTGTGACTGTTTTTAGGTGCCATTGAGTTGACTACGACTCATAGCAATCCTATAAACAAAATCTGAATTTGACCTATCCTGCACCATCTCTGAGATGGTCTAGTGCATTATTACAATCCCTATGTTAATCTCTTCTGTTGCGAGTCTTCCTTTCTTTCTCTGACTCTCTCCCTTTCCCAGCATGATGTCTATTTTCAAGGTCCCGCCCCTGCTGACAACATGACTAAAATATGTGAGTTGAAATTCCCCTAGCTTTGCTTGTGAGGAATACTCTGATTGAACTTCCCCAAGGCAGACTTGTTGATTTTTTGGGTACATTTGGGATATTCAGTACTCTTCTCCAACACCACAATTCAAAGACATCTATTCATCTCCTGTCCTCCCTATTCATTGTCCAGATTTCAGATACATAAGAAGCAATTGAAAAGACAATGACTTGCATCAAATACACCTTAGTCCACAACTATAATGTGGTTGTTGTATACCTTTGATTGTTAATTTGGAACTGGCCCTCCAGTGGGTTTTCAGGGGTAGTTTAATCGCACAGGAAGATTTTGCTTGTCTTTCTCCCACAGGGCAGCTGGTGGATTTGAGCCTGATGTGCCTTTGGGCTGGCAGTGCAACTCTTTACCACTAGGCTACCAGAGCTTGTGACTGTGATTGGGTAAATATTATCTCCATTTTACAGAAGACAGAACTAAGGGAAGAGGTTAAGGAGCTTATAAAAGCTCACCTAGCTGATTAATGAAATATTTATAACTCATAACCAGTTCTCATAAATATTTAGAATGCATAACCAGTTCTCTTGGTAGCAGTAGTATTATCACTGCCTCTAGTAACAGGATATTTTTTTGTTATTATTCTTCTTAAAATAGAATAGAAGCCAAAAGGATAATTGCTCCAACACTATACTTGAGTTTTAAATCCATAGCCCAATTCAGTTCTGACTACACAGTTTAAAAAAAAAAAGATCTTGAGAAGATATACTGTTACTAAGGAGTCCAATTATTTTCTGTTGATAAAAATTAATGAGATAAAATGCTTTCAAATTATTTTAAGATGTAGTGGAAGTAGAATAACTTTGGGGGGAAAAGTTTACTATAGCATGGATTGCTAGGAGAACAAACAGGTTCGTCCTAGTGAGGGTGAGACTAGGCTGCTCCTTGGAGGCAAGGATTCTGAGGCCTCGTCTGACATATTTTGGACATGTTGCAAGGAGGGACCAGTCCTTGGAAAGGGACATCATGTTTGGGAGGGTGGAGGGTCAGTACAAGAAAAGTAGATGAGATGGATTGACTCAATGACTAGGGTCATGGGGGTTGGTGTGTCAGAGACAATAAAGTTGGCACAAGATAGAGCGGGGTATATAGCTGTTGTACATAGGGTCACTATGATTTGCAAGCAACTCGATAACACATAACAACAGCACTTAGTAAAAGTGAAACAAAACACATTGTAGACAAAGACATAGTAAAGTGCATAGTTTAGTTATAAGAATCAAAAGAGCCAAAAGGCATTCATACTATGTAACCTAATCATCTTATTTCCAGACCAATGTATTCTGAGAAGACATGAATTCATTAGCAATGGTTTTAAAATTTAAAAATGGAATTTTTATAAGACTCTTAAAGCTACACTAACAGATGCATAATATCAACAAATGTGCATACAGATTCAAAGAACCATCAATGTGGTGGTGTTGGATACAGTTGAGTCATAATCCCATATGATAGAATTGTCCCAGAGGGTTTTATTGGCTGCACTCAGTCCTTACAGAAAAGATCACCAAGTCTTTCTGTGGCAGAATAGCTGGGTGAATTCAAGCCACCAACTTTTTAGTTAATAACTGAGTTTTAACTCTGTGTGTCACCAAACCCACTGCCACTGAGTTGATCCTGACTCAAACAACTCCATGGGATAGGGAAGAACTGCCTAGAGGGTTGGGCTGCCACATTTTTTTCCCCCTCTTACAGAGCAGTTGGTGGGTTTGAACAGCAAGCATTCATAGTTAGCATCCAAGTACTTGAGCCAGCAGGGTCTTTAAAGTTAGGTGCCTTCCTCCTGTGGGCTTCCAAAACCATGAGTCTTTATGTAAGAGATAGTGGCTTTGCTTCCCAAATTCAGTGCTGAGCACTGTGGAGCTCGACTGGACTAGCAGGTCTCAGGCTTCACACAAACTCGTGCAGCTTTAAGAAGTGGCCTAGTTTGGTTTCGCATGGCAGGGAAGACTTACTTAGACTTGATGCTTCTCCCCTTCACCATCAAGATATTTCACAATTAAAATAAAATTTATTTTCTTAAAAAAGAGATTTCATTTCCTGTGTCCTTTATGCTGTTGCCCTTTGACTGGAGTTACACATGCCAGAGGAATTTGCTAGTCACTATAAGGCGTCATAGCCAAAAGCTGTGAAGCAACAGTGCCTGTCACAACCAGCAGGGGCTCATGGGTATTGTATAGTCTCTCTTCTCACGTTTTCCAGCCAGATCTCTAGAGACTCAGTCTGCAATGAGAGAAAGAAAACCTTAATGCTTTAGCCAGAGCCTATTAAGATCCTGACTGGCTAAAACACTGGGAGAGCAGACCCCTCTCTTTCAACATCCCAGAGGAAAGAGAGAAACAATTACTTCAAGGCCTTACATTACTACAAACATGGCTTGTCACAGTGAAATGTATTACAAGAAAGCAAATGGTCTTAAAGAGTAAACTTGAAAAAAGAACTGACTCTATTTTCTTAAAAATCACATTTCAGGTATTTTCAGATACCAAATTAGAGTATTATTCTTTTCCTCCTGGATCTATCAGCCATACGCACTTGTTGTTGATCGCTTCCAATTGTTCTGACTCATAGTGACCTTATATTAAAAACAGAACAAAATGTTTTCTAGTCTTGCATCATCCCCAGCCCGTTCAAGTCCATCATCATGGTTATTGTACCAGTCCCTGTCACTAAGAGCCTCTCATTCTGCCGATGGCTCTCTCTGTCACCAAACACGACGTCTTCCTCTATTGACTGAGCCGTCATGATGACATGTCCAAGTAAGCAAGACAGACAATGTTCTATTGTGAGTGATCCCTAAAGTTTTCATTGGCTGATTTTCAGAGATAGATCACTAGGATTTCTTTCCTAACTTGTCTTAGTTTGAAAGCCCCATTGAAACCTATCCAGCACGAGTGACCTTGTTGGTAGTGGCATAACTTCTAGCATCATAGGGACGCACATGCCACCAGACTGACAAACCGACAGACAGTAGTGGGTGTGCAATTTCCATAAGTAAATATTTGGATTGTCCTAGCTCCTCAGTATGGGACAATAGACCGCAGACAACTGGGAAAAGAACCATAGATGGCTTTCAGGTTCTTTATGACACATGGAGATTTTTAAACGAGTCTTCTAGCCCAAAGCTATGTTGTAGCTTTCACGTCCACAGCCTGCTTGCATTTCTCTGTCATCCCCCTCCCTTTTACAGTTCCACTCTTGGAATTTAGTCTTACTGGAAAAATTAAGAAAAACATACCTCTGTGCTGAGCTCATTTTACCATATGTTACATTACAGCTAGAAGCCAGAGAGCTTTTGAAAGGCTGGACTTGAATTCAGCTGTACCACAGCATATGTCAGAGCGAGCGAAGGGTGAGAGACCCAAACACTATGGATGCTAAGCCTTAGTCAGTCACTTTTTTCTCTTAAGATACCCCGTTTATTTAATTTCATTCTAAGATGACTCTCAGGGGGCACAATTGTTCCATATACTTTAAGAAAAGCCCATTGTTTCCCAAGGGCTTAATAACCACCCACTGACAAAGGCCTTCCAGAGTATTATATGATCCTTCTGAAAGCATTTGCATTCAATTCTGAGGTAATAAAAGGCATCTGAAAAGGATATTTTTTTCCTCAAGTAAAGAAACTGGAAAGAAGTTGATAATTTTTTTTTGTCTTTGTATTTCACCCTTTTCTGTGAGTGTAGGATACTCTTGGTATGTATTTCACTCTTTTCCATGAGTTTAGGATATTTTTGGTAAGTTCTGCATCCTAGAATGTGCTCTGATGTTTGTGGATAACCTGTGAGGAAGAAAGACAGCTTTCAGCTGCTGTTCTGCATCAAGTAGGCCTCAAATTGGAAGCGAAAGAGGAAAGAGAATTCAGCACTTCGGAACACGCCTTATTTACTGTAGACTTATGAAGCAATATGATTGTGCTGTTTGCTCAGGGAACCAAGAAAAATCTAGAAGCCTGAAATGGGATCCATTTAAATGGGAACTTGTACTGGTGCTCTTTTTCATCACCATGGCTTTACGCGTCCACAGAGTGCTGAGCTCTGAAGAGAAAAAACAAACAAACCTATAAAGCATGTCGTCTCACTCTCAAACACTCACAAGGAGAAAGGCAGGTTAGCAGGGAGCAGTGGGGATGTGTCTACAGTTCACGGAAAAGATGCACTCAAAGCAGCAGCTTCAGCAAGGGGCTGTGTGTGGGTAGGTGGAGGGTTACAACTGTATTTCTGGAAGTGAAGATGAGAAAAATGGGAACAGCACAGAAATACTATCGAAAGACCCCATAGATCCTATGGTATAGATAATATCAACCCTTTCCTCTGACCCACCATTAACCTGCCTAGGGTAGATTTTAGGAAAAGGAAGAAATGAAGACAAGACAAGGCCAGAACAGAAGAAAGTACTAAAGTTTATCCCCAGACAGTACAAATTTATAACTCACTGACAAAAGTGTTATTGTCATATGCCATCAAGTTGGCAAGTTTTTGGAGATTGTAAATTGCACAGAGATTGCCCATAGAGTAGCTGGACAATTGAAACCACCTGCCTTTGGGTGGATAGTGCAAACCATTTTCCTACTAGGCCACCAGAGCTCCCCCCATTAACAAATTAGGCCTATATTTATTTCGTTTGACAGACAGAATGTGTTTAAGAGATTTAGAATTTGAATGCCGTTTAGCCTAGAAGAAGGAGTTCCAGTGGCACTGTGGTTAAGGCATTCGACTACCAACAAAAAGGTCAGTGGTTGGAACCAGGCAGTCACTCTGTGGGATAAAGAAGTGGAAGTCTACTTCTATGGGGTTCGGCCAATGCTGGCCCTTGGAAACCCTTGGGGGCAGTCTACTCTGTCCTACAGGGTTGCTTTGAGGCAGCATTGGTTTCTCGGGCTGGAAGAACTTCCCTTATAAGGACAGCTTCCAATCCTTTCTAGTGACTTACACCGGGCATGCTTCATTCACCTCCATTTTCTACCTGATCTGAGGGCATTTGAGATAGCCATCCCAAATCTGTCCCATATTTTTTTAGGAGAGGAAATGAAGGTCTTCAGGAATTGAGAGTCTTAATGGCACTGGCAGAGCTAGTGATGAAACTTAACATTTCCAAACTTGTAGCTCAAAAAATAACAGCTGCTTTTCTATTTTGAAGGGAGCTTTCTCAAAACAGGCTGTAGCAAGGTGCACTGCTAACCCAAAGGTTGTATACAGCTCCAGCAGTCTGAATTCACCGCAGTACCTTAGGAGAAAGACGAGCAGTCGCCTCCCTTTGCCTCTAAACTCATTGAACGGAGCCCATTCAAAAGTAGTGAGTCCTTTATCCTATTTTTTCCCCCTCTGGTTGCTGCACTGTGTCTTATTTTGTTTAATTCTCACAATAATCATAGAAGATAGATCCTGATTATTATCCCCATTTTATGGCTGAAGGAAACTGAAATGCCGGGAGAAGAAGGAAATTGCCTCAGATCACAAAGTGATGAAATCTGTTGGCAAAGCCTTTTCTTCTGCCTCTTCTATTTCCTGTTTTCTAACTATGTATTGAGGAGAAGGTGCTGAATGATTTTGTTGCTAGTTTTTGGAGAAAGGGGTGAAGGAGGCCGGATTAAATGAAGAATGAAGTAGTAGGCTTTGCTCTCTGAAAACTAGGTAGGATATTTGCTCAGATCAAAACAGTTCAGTAGCATTTTCTATCTTGTTGCCAACTGACCTTAAGAACTACAAAATGTCTCACATTTGCCTGATATTTTAAGTAGATTAAAACTTAAATTGATACATTTACTATGACTTAGAAATATCAGTTTAATCTATTATGATAGTCCTTCCCTTGATTTTGATGGTAATTATTGAGTCCAGTTTGGTATTTTTCACATCATGCAATGCCTTAGAGATATTTGTTTTGACCATTGCATTTGCCATGTTCTTAAGAATTCTTTTTTTTTGTTGATGACAGCACAAGCTGGTTTTCGATTGCAAAGAGAGAGACGTGATAGAGTAATTTTGGGAGTATTTTTTAAAAAGAGCCTTGTTATATTTGTAACACAAATGAATACATAAATGCTTCTCACTTTGTGCAAGAAGTGAGTCCTAAGAGGATGTAATTACATCTTTTTTTTTTTTTCGAGGAGCAATGAATCCAATTTTACAATGCAGCATGCAGGCTATTAGAAAGATGGTGATCAATGCAGCCTTTTGTAAAACAAAGACTCAGTCACACACAATCATCCAGCAACCCATTCATTTGGCCCGTTTCAAATTTAACACTGTATGTTTTTTTAAAAAAAATTCAAGCACAACTGCAAAAAAAATAATAAAAAAATCTTAAAATATTAAAACTTTTCCTAGATGATATTACAAAGCACAAGCTAAACTTGTTCCAGATCTTGGAATTAATGTGTGATCTTTATAAGCACGAAGCAAAGAAAAAATCATACAGTTAGGATTGTTTTCCCTGAATTGATAGATAATAGCCAAGAAGTATTGATCCTCCCTTGTCTATTTCTTTTTCATTCCTCGCCATATGCTTCAAAGGGGTCAGATCTGAGCCATTTACTCTTTCACACAAAAAAAAAATTAGATTTTTGAAACTCAGGAGAATCTCTCTGTCATTCCTCTGAGATAAAACACTGAGGGACAGACACCTCTGGGGAACCAGAGAATCCTTTGTTTCTTTGGTGCTCTTTGTGAAATGAAGAAAGCATGTAAAGTTCATGTGAGAGACAGCAAGCTCTAACAAGATATCCAGACTCCATTAAAAATCGGAGGGTTCAGAATATGGGATAAATTCTATCCTTTGGTCACTTTGTGTCTGCATTATGTGGGTTAGTGTAATTCCTTCCACCACATCTCTGGGCCCTCACAAATACACATGGCCATTTATACTGTGTTGTGGGACCAGGTCCCTATCTCTGGCAGCATGTAGAATTAAACAACTTCCCAGTGAAGCAGGTTCAGAATCCAGGGGTCGAGGTCCTGCCTCAAGCTGTGTGACATCAGACTACTCCATTGTTATCTCTGTTTTGCCATGAGTAATAGCAATCCTTGCTCTAGCTTCATTTAAAGTCTGCTGGAAACATCAAAGGAGAAAGCATTTGAAAATGCTTCCAATAACACACAGGGAAAGGTGATGAAGAGGGCTTGAGTTTCGTGGGACGAACTCTCTTGGATGCCTGAAAACTAAGAGCGACGATACTGAGAGCTTCTCCAGGCAGCAGTCCTTGGAGCCTAATGTCTTCCAGACAAAGCAAAGGGATAAGAAATCAGCAGAGGGTTCCAAAGGGAAATGAAGGATGCTATGGAACAATATGTCAACAGAGAACTGCCAGATGTGCAGGCTGGATTTAGGAGAGGTCGTGGTACTATGGATATTATAGCTAATGTTAGATGGATCTTGGCAGAAAGCAGAGAACACCAGAGGAATGTCTATCTGTGCTTCATTGACTATGCAAAGGCTTTTGACTGTGTGGATCACAACAAGCTATTGCTGACTCTGAGAAGAATGGGAATCCCAGAACATTTGATTGTGCTAATGCAAAACCTATACTTGGACCAAGAGGCAGTTGTTAGAACAGAGCAGGGAGACACTGGATGATTCAGAATCAAGAAGGGGGTCCGTCAGGGATGTATTTTGTCTCCATACCTTTTCAACCTGTATGCAGAACAGATCATCTGAGATGCTGGGCTGTACAAGGAGGAATGTGGCATCAGGATTGGTGGAAGAATCATCAACAACCTGTGTTATGCAGATGACACAACCCTGCTTGCTGAAACTGAGGAGAACCTGAAGAGCTTGCTGCAGAAAATCAAGGACTGCAGTCTTCAATATGGATTGAAGCGCAACATCAAGAAAACAAAGATTCTCACCACTGGGCCAATTGGCAGCATCAGTATGGATGGTGAAGAGATTGAGATAGTTAACACTTGTTAACAGCAGTCAGGAAATCAGGAGACAAATTGCATTGGGAAAGTCAGCTGTGAGGGACCTCTCAAGAGTACTGAAGAGCAACAATGTCAGGCTGGAGACTAAGGTGCGCCTAATCCAGGTTATAGTCTTTACAATTACGTACTATGCATTGGAGAGTTGGACAGTGAATAGGGATGATAGAAAGATCATTGATGCCTTTGAGCTGTAGTGCTGGAGAAGAATTTTGAATATATCATGGACGGCTAGGAGAAGAAACAAGTTTGTCCTGGAGAGGGTAAAGCCAGAATGCTCCTTGGAGTCAAGGATTCTGAAGCTTCATCTGATGTACTTTGGGCATGTTGCAAGGAGGAACCAGTCCTTGGAGAGAGACATCATGTTTGGGAGAGTGGAGGGACTGTGCAGGAGAGGAAGACCCTCGATGAGATAGATCGATTCTGTGAGTGGAGTGCTGGGAATGAGTGTGTTTGAAAGACGAGGTTGGCACAAGATACAACGGCATTTAGGGCTCTTATACATATGGTCGCTATGAGTCTCAAGTGACTCGATGGCACATAACAACAACAACAACATGGAGGTATAATGGGTGAAGTTGTCTACTACTCATTTTCCTTCCATCATTGGTCATAGTCTTTGAATAGAAAGACCTATTCTTAATATTCAAGACTAGAAGATGGGAGAACTATCTCTTCTTCAGATGTGCACACCATTCCACTTGTCTCCTGAACATCTTTTGACCAATGCTTCTTACCATAACTTACACAGAATCAAGGCTACCAACTTAATCTTTACTTCTCACATCTTTCTTTTATTCCCTTCCCCTTCCATGTCTTCTTTTGGTTGTTCACATGTGATTCTAGCATTTTCTTTTTCGTTTAAGACCTTTGTTTTACAACATACATGATAATTTATAATTTCCTCAATATACATTCAGAAAAGTACATAGAATATATGTATAAGTTGTAACAATTCTGAAGAAAATACTCCACCTAAACGAATAATTAGGGAATGGTAACAGAATCAGAAATTCCCTGTCTGTCTTACAAATAGCAGGTTCTTCTCTTCCACTACCGATAAAAACTTATTGCTGACTTGATTCATGTTCCTAGTGGTCTCATGTGCGCTGAGTAGAACGGCATTCTGTAGGTTTTCAAGGTTGTGAATTTTAAAGTTTATGTTATTGTGGTTTTAACTTGTATTTTTAAATTTTAATTTCTTTTATTAAAGAGTAATTATTCAAAATATTTTCAGTCTTATTACTCTCTTGTTTTACTCTTGGTTCTTAGATTTCAGCACCTTCTAGTAGATCAAGTGGTCCTGTTTCCTCTGTCCCCCGGGCTGTTGCACATGCTGCTATCCTGTCTCTGTTCCCTGCAGCCTGGCTTTTACCTTGATAGAGTCTTCATGTAGGTAGCACGTGCCTGCTGGCCTTCCAAGCCCCTGCAGTGTGTTCTGACAACAATTAACAACAAATCTGAATCACAATATCTTGCAATTGCTGGCTTAATTATCTGTTTTCCTTACCAGACTATGAACTCTTTGAAGGCAGGAACCATGCCTCATTCTTCATTGACGGCCATGTCATAGCACAAGATGTGAATGATAGGGAGAGCTGGGTAAATAATGTTGGCTACCTCAGTTTGAATCACTCTTAAAGGACTCAAGTGTTTAAATTTGGAATGAAACTGAAGTTTGATTTCAACTGAAATGAAAATGCACTATAAATTGTTGAATTGAAGAAACTAGACTCAACAGATAACCTTTGTCAATTTATGACTCACATAGATTGATGATTTTCATTTCCAATTTTTCAAATCCCAATTTGGATTTTATTCTGGAAAGGTACTTAAAGATCACATGATTTATCTGTATCATTTAATAAAAGAGAATGAAAGGCCTAGAGACATTGACATGACCATGGATATAGCTAGAGAGAGCTGACATTGCTTTCTTCATCCCCCGAGTACATATCTCTAAGGCCAACTCAAGCACATGGTTCTAAGCCACAAGCTACTACATGAGAGAAAGATGAGCGATCTCCTCCCATGTGATTTACAGCTTCTGAAAACCCACTGGAGGGTCAGCTATGAGCATGTTCTGAGTCAACAGTATGTAACAACAAGCCTACAGAAACAGCTCTGTTGGTATAGTCCATAGTGATTTGTGCTGTGCCTCATTGGCAATAGGAATCCATCAGGACCTCTGCAGGCCAAGGAGAAACAATCACCTCCTGTGCAATTTACAGCCTTGGAAACATAGTGTAGAGTCCTCAGTGAGTCTGACTTGACCACAAAGTGTTGAGTTGCATTTAAAGAGTGCTGGTGGTCCTGAAGGTTAGATTTTGGGCTATTAACCAGAAGGTTGGTAATGTGAGCCCACCAGCTGCTCTAAGAGAGAAAGTTGAAGTCATCTGCTCCAGTAAATATTCACAACCGTGGGAACCCCATGGGACAGTTCTCTTCTGACCCACAGGGTTGTTGTGAACTGGAAGTAACTTGCTGCCAGTGAGTTTTGTTTTGAGAACAGGGCCATAACGGTGCAAAGATTGGCGGTTTGAACTTATTGGTGGTTTCAGAAAAGATGTGGTGATCTGCTCCCATAGTGACTGCTGTTATTGTTATGTACTATTGAGTTGGGACTGAGTCACACAGCCAGCCCTCCAGGGGCTTTTCAGGGGCAGGAAATCACACAGGAGATTGCCAGTCTTTCTCCTGCAGTGCAGCTCAGGGACTTGGAGTCAGCAGTGCAATCCCCAGCACTCAGCCACCAGAGCTGCCTCCCCTAATGGTTAGAAGAGGAAACTTCATGTCAAAGTTCTGCTTCACTAAATAGAGTCACTGTGAGTCAGAATTAACTCCACAGCGCATAACAATAATAATTAATTATTTCACTCAAAGTTCCTGTCCAATTCATTGTCAACTGGGAATCATTTTTTTAGTGAATATTTTTATTTTTTTTAATTTTATACTGATTTATTTACAAAGTTTTAATGCATTGTTTTCCACAAAAGATCCTTTCCATTTCCTTCACCTCACCCACCTACGAATTGTGCAACCTATGATTAACACCCTACACACGCCTTTATTTCCCCCACCCCGGATCCTCATACTCTGGAATTATACAGTGCATAGGCAAAGAGATAAATTCAGTAAGGCACACAAAACTTTCTATATCTGGATATAGCACAAATGATGAGCTATGAGAGAATAAGTTATAAAAACAAAAAATTGCCATAGAGTTGATTTCAGACTCTTGACAACTCCTTGTGTTATAGAATATGAGTGTCTCATAGGATTTTCTTGCCTCTAAATTATATGGAGGCAAATCACCAAGCTTTCTTCTTCAGAGTCTCTGGATGGGTTTGAACTGCCAACCTCTCAGTTAGTTACAGACTCCCTGCTGTAGAGTTACTTCTGTCTCAGCAGCCCTGCACAGGGTACTGCAGGTTGTAAATCATATGCAATAGAAGGAGTTCACCCGTCTTTCTCCTTGAGAACTACTGGTCTATTTAAACCGCTAGGGGCATGAATCCTTTCAGTTAGCAGTACAACTCACAACAGACTATCCTGCCAGAATTCCCTTTAAGTCAGTAGTCAAGTTAAAGCCAGTCATGTGATCCAGAGACCATATATGAAAAGAAAAACTCCATTGTCAACGAGTTGATTTTTACTTCTAACAACCCTGTGTTGTTGTTGTTGTTAGGTGCCATTGAGTTGGGTATGGCCTATACTGACCCCATGAGCAACAGACCTGAACTCTGTCCTATCCTATGCTATCCTCACAATTTCTGACACACTAGAAGATATTGCAGCAGTCACTGTGCCAATCCATCTGGTTGAGGGTCTTCCTTTCTTTCACCAACCCTCTACATTCCCAAATGTGATGTCCCTCTTCAAGGAATAGCCTATTTTAGCAACAGGCTCGAAACATGTAAGATGATGCCTATAGCATCCCTATAGGAAAGAATAAAACTGCCCCATAGAGTTCCCACAGCTGTACAGAAGTACACTGTCACATCTTTCTCCTAATGAGCAGCTGGTGGGTTTGAACCACCCACTTTTCGGTTAGCAGTACTTCTTAGCTACTGTAGCATCAGGGATGTTATTGTCATGTACTGTTGAGTCAGAACCAACTTATATCTGACACTCCTGCAAGTTTTTAGAGACAGTAAATGTCATGAGAGGAATGACCCATCTTGTTACCATCAAGCAGCTGGTAGATCCAAGTTCCCTGCCTTTGTGTTGGCAGTGCAACCTCTTACTACTGAGCTACCAAAGAATAGGAGCCATCAACTTGGAATTCCCACAAGTACCTTGTGCAGGCTGAACAGGTAATGTTGATTCTGGATCCATTTGTCTAAAGGGCTAAACTGGAAGCCCTGGGATATGCTGCAATGGCACCTGGCAGTGCGTAGGTATCACAGGTCCCTGGAGAGTCTTGTCCATCTCCATACATCCTCCTGCCAATGTTGGCTCCCAGAGTGAGGTGCAGTGTGACTGGGGAGGGATGACCTATTCTTCCTTAGTTTAAACACTTGATCTGGAGCATCGTGAAGTAGCTCTGGCTTATAGGTGGCCTCATTGTTAATTCTTACAACACACACACAAAGTCAAGACGTCAAGAAAGGGAAAATGTGTCTTGCTGAACACGAGAACCAAGGATAGACAAGTTAAGAATGCAGCCTGTCAGTTCCTCTGACATGTCCATTCTTGTCACACAATTAGGGAGGCTTCAACCAGAAAGAAGAAGTTGTCTAAATTATTTAACTGGCAAACCTGAGCACAGCTGAGCTCATGCAACATGTGGCTTTATGCTATATTGAAATTCATATTTGTTTTCAAAGAGAAGTTGTTCAGCCATCCTAACCCCAGGGAAAATGACTGAACTGGAATCTTTATGGAAAGCAGACTGAGAAAACGCCAGGGGCTCTGTAGGTATAGTAGAATATTATGTCCTGAGTGCATTTAGACAGAGAAATCATTAAGATGTGGCTTTGGTTACCTGCTGGCACTTCTACCGTAGATGGACTATTCAGCTAGTTATTCCAATCGAGTGCTGCCCACCTGACTTTTCGAGGTCTCTGAGTTAGACTCCTGTGCAATGATGTGTCTTTCCTTACATCTGTATCTCTGTCCTGTACTAGGCAGGGAGAGAAATCACAACCCAGAGACAATGCAGTGAAAGAAACTCAGCCTTCAAAACAAACCCTAACCCATTGCCTTTGAGTAGATTCAGACTCATAGGAACTCCAAAGTAGAATTGCCCTTTGGATCTTTATGGAATCTGACTCCCTGGTAGTCATTAATGGGTTCCAATCATCAACCTTTTGTTTAGTAGCCAAGTGCTTTGAACCACGCTGTAACCACACTTCCTCAATTCTTATGGCACCAAAATCCATATGGGCCATTGTTACTTTTTCAATTTGAAAGCAGTTACTGTCTTATTAACTGACCAGATTGCAAAAAACAATCATGGTTGGCACCATAGTTCATTCTTCTGGTAAGTCTGTTGATCTGGCCTTCTCAGTTGACAGCATCTCTATGTTCTACAAAAGGAGTGGTCTTTTTCTTCATTCCACCTTGTGGAGAAGACAATTTGAAGGGACACAAGAAGTTTGCTTCTTTGAAACATTTGCCTACAGTATGTTGTTGTTGTTGTTGTACAGTATGCGCTGTCAAGCATGATG
>NW_006399825.1:4998971-5008517 GCF_000299155.1 Elephantulus edwardii | reverse complement strand
TTTGCATTAGAATGATCAAGTGTTCTGGGATTCCCATTCTTCTCAGAGTCAGCCATAGTTTGTTATGATCTACACAGTCAAATGCCTTTGCACAGTCAATGAAACACAACAACATGTTGTTGTTGATTGCCTTCAAGTCAAACACAACTCATAGTGACCCTAGGAACAAAAGGCCCTAAGCCCCTCTACAACTATCAACATTTATCATAGTTCATAGAGTTTCCAGAGGCATGTTGTTTAGGAATTGGATGTCATTCCTGCTTCCAAACCTGTCATAGTATGCTATTGTTGCCATTGTATAGCAACCTTGTGTACAGCTGCTCTGAACTCTTCCCTGTCCTGAGCCAATCTCACTAATTCTGACACACCAAACCCCATTGCCCCCGTTACTGTATCAATCCATCTCATCCAAGGTCTTCCTCTCCTGCTCTGTCTAGCCACCAAGGACTGGTCCCTCTTCGCCAATTGCCCAAAGTAAGTGAGGTGGAGCTTCAAAATCCTAGCCTCCAAGAAGAGACTTGGTTTCACCCTCTCCAAGACGTGCCGATTTGTTCTCTTCGCAGTTCATGGTATAGTCCATGGTCCATCAATACTTTCCCCCAGCACCACAACTTGAAGGCATCAATTCTTCTTCTGTCATCCTTAGTCATTGTCCAACTCTCTGAAGCATAACAAGTAATTAAGAAGATCATGGCCTGGATTAGGCACACCTTTGTATCTAGCCTGATATCATTGCTCTTCAGCATTCTCAAGAGGTCCATGACAGCAGATTTTCCCAGTGCAAGTTGTCTTTTGATTTCCTGACTACTGGTGTTAAGAGTCAACAGTATAGATCTTATGAATCAGATCCACCACACAGATGATGGTGTATTTACTAAGAGATCATGAAGTCAAGGTATTGTCTGTCAGAGCAATTTGCTTCTTATATCAATTTTGCCATAACTATACTTATACATCAGTTCATTGACAAACTTCAAGTTTGGTTACCTCCATGCAATATATGGTTCTATGATCCTCAGCTTGTTAATTGAAGCTTTGTTGAGTTTAACAAAGGTCAAAGGTGTCATTGAAGATCTGGTAAAGGCGAAAGAGCTGTAACACCTTACAAATCTTTGGGCTCACACCGTTGATACCTCTGATCTTAATGACAAATGCCAGCTTGGGTTCTGCAGGTACATAGAAGTTGCCAGCTTTCCTTGCCATCTGAGCCATTCGAAGCTCAGTTCTGTACATCTGCCTATATTCTTTGTGGTAGTGCTTAGCCTTTTCATAGATAAGTTTCCTTCTTGCCTTTTGAAGCATCTTTTGGGCAAACTTCTTTCTCAGGAGCTTGACCTTTAATTCTGTGAAATTCCTTCTATTTTTCGTAAGGGTTTCTAGCACTGCAGGGACCTTCTTTTTCTTCCCCATGGTGGCCTCCATGATTCCAGTGGAAAATGAAAAAATAAAAAGTATGGATGATTTTTAAAAAAATGGATATTATTACTATTTCAATCTTTGAATCAAGTCACCTGTGTTGTAAGAATTGGTCAATAAAAATTGATGCTGTTGTTAGGAGACTTCAAATTGAGTAAGACTCATAGCGATCCTATGAACAACAGATCTGAACTGAACCCTGTCCTATCCTGTGCCAACCTCATCTCTGACCACTAGAGGCCATTGCAACAGTCACTGTATCAATCCATCTCATTGAAGGCCTTCCTCTTTTTTGATGACCTTCCACTCTTCAAAGCATGATATCCCTTTCCAAAGAATAACCTCTCCTAGTAACATACTCAAAGCATGAGAAATGAAGCTTTATTGTCTTTCTCTCCAAGGTAAAAAGGCTGCACTTTCTCCAAGAGATATTTGTTTGTTCTTTTAGCAGTTCATGGGGTATTTCATATTCTTATCCAAAACCGTAACATGAATGTATCGATTCTTCTTCTGTCATCTTTATTTATTGTCCAGCTTTCAGGTGCATAGCAAGTGATTAAAGTGATTGAAAAGGTGACATGAATCAGGCATTTCTTTATCTTCAAACTGACATCATTGCTTCTCACTAATTTGCAGAGATCCTTGAGAGTAGACTTGTCCAATGCAATACGTCTCCTGATCTCGGGTTTGCTGGTACCAAGGGTATTGATTGTGGATCCGTGTAAGATTAAGCTGTTGGCAATTTCAATCTTTTCTCCATCTATTATGATGTTCCTTATAAATGTAGTGGTGAAATTTTTTGTTTGCTTAGTATTGAGATGTCGTCTATA
Organism: Elephantulus edwardii; assembly: GCF_000299155.1. Classification (NCBI taxonomy): domain Eukaryota; kingdom Metazoa; phylum Chordata; class Mammalia; order Macroscelidea; family Macroscelididae; genus Elephantulus; species Elephantulus edwardii. The sequence goes on along the minus strand of NW_006399825.1, from coordinate 5,006,271 downwards.
TTGAAGGCTGTCATATTTTTGAACTCCTGCAGCAAACGCTTTAGTAAGCAAGGTCATCTCATCTGCATAACTCAAGTTGTTGATAAGCACCATAAGTTATACATTAAAATAACATAATGCCAAATATAAACCAACTCCCCCAAACCACATTGCTTTTGAATCTGACTCAACTCACAGCCAACTCCTTAGTAGTTTTAAGAGGCTTTAAATCACATGGGATGAGATAGCCCATCTTTCTCCTGAGGGGCCACCTGGTGGATTTGAACCTGCCCTTGCATTGACAGCACAACTCTCTGCTGACTAGACCACCAGAGCTCTTAATACTAAGTCATAGTTATAGTCATTGTGGTAGATAATTGATAATTGCATTCTCTATATTATAATATCAAATTTACTTTAAATAACTTTTAAAATATTGCATCTTCTTGACTGTATCTTGCTCAGGCCTTTGGAGTTTTTGTATGAAATCCAAATGACTACACATCCTTTCTTCCTTCTTTGAGTACTTCTTCATAATTTGAAAGGAACCCTGGTGACACAGTGGATATATGCTCTGCTAATAACCAAAAGGTTGGTGGTCTGAACCCACCAGCTGCTTTAAGGGAAGAAGATGGGACAGTTTACTTTCCTGAAGATTACAGCTTTGCAAATTTTATGGAGCAGTTCTACCATGACCTACAGAATGAGTTGCTATGAATTGGAAATGATTATCAGCAATGATTTGGTTTCATGTGACTGGAAGGAAATATCACGTCATGTAGTCATGAGGATGAGAGTCCTTGACAATAACAGACTTTCCCCCCAAGAAAGACCATGTACCACTCAAGAATTGGGTTCTTTCCCATTTTAAAACAGCCTTTTATTAACACTGTCTCACTAAAATCCTTCCCCCCAACACCACCATTTACCTGGCCCTCAATGCTTCCAGTATTTCTTTTCAGCATACATGTTCCTCTGCAAGTCAATTGGAATTTGGCCTGGAAAAAAGACATATGGGCTTGAATGAGGTTGTAAAACCTGGCTTGGAAATCCATAACTTCTTATAAAAACACTATTTTTTAGAAATGTACCATTTTAAGGAAGATGGTTACCAAGCAACCTGATTTAAATTATTATGAGAAATGGAAGGAAATTCTTCCATTAGGTCTGTTTTTACTTAGGCCAAAAATACTTTTTTTTCTATGTTGGTTTTGAATCTACTTTCCTTCTCTCTTTATAATGTGTGTTTAGTGTGTGTCTGCTAAATTTTGGTACTGGACAACGTGGGCCCTGTGGTCAAGAGTGGAAATGAATTCCTTTGTAGATCATGCCTAGAGTCTGTGGAAGGTTTTAGACATCTTTGTGGCCAGTAAAAAGAAACCCCATTTGAATTGCTGACATGAAAGGAGGGAGTTTAAGATGAATGTTAGAAAGTGTGAGAATGGCACAGGATAGGACAGGATTCAGGTCTGCTACTCATCGGGTCACTAAGGAGCATACTTAATGGAATCCAACAACAACAATGTAAGTGTAAATTCCAGACTCTAAAAACATGCACAAAACTCATGAGGAACTGAGCCCAAGTCCTGAAAAGACAGCAGAAACCAAAGCAGTTTTTCTTTCCTTGATCTCAGGCTTCATCTTTTGCTTTGTGGAACTGCTTCTTTATTCACTCTTAGTGGGCTAAAATTTATGGTTCATCTTGAATATGAGACCCAAACCAAATCAAGCTTTCTAAATGTCTTTGTTATTTAAGCACAAACAAATGCATTTGCTCATCCAGATCCTGTTTCTGATTCCTAGGAGAGAAAATTGGCTTTTTCCAAGCAGAGGCTGATTCCTGTTTAGCTTGGCATTTGGGATCATTGAATACAGGTAAGGCTGTGGGCAGCTCACCTTTTCTGGTGATGAAGAAGTTGTCTGAGAAATGGGCATGGGCTCACAAATACCTCAATGTGGTTCAGGGTTTTAACTCCTTGTAGGAGTTTTTTAAGGTGGGGATAAGAAAAGATCAAGTGGGATTTCAAGGGAAGAGACATGTGACAAACGGTGGTAAAAGAAAGTTTCCTGAAGATGGCGTTCAACTGAACCTTTTGTTAGATACTACTCTCAACTTGACTCTGACTCATAGCAACCCTGTATACAGTAGATTGGAATGTTGCCCAATCCTGCACCATCCTGACAGTCTCTGCTGTGCCAAATCCTATTGTTGCAGTCACTACCATCAGTGCATCTCCCTGAAAGGCATTCCACTCCTTCTCTGACACTTCATCTTTCCAAGTGTAGTGTGTCTTATTCCAAGGACTGATTCCTCTTGGAAACATGTCCAAAATGTGTGAGTCATCACCCTTGCCTCTAAGGAGCACCCTGGCTACCTGAATGAATTGGTGTCAGCCAATTCTTCCTGGTACCGTGTCTCTATGTATTCCTTCCAGTTCCTTTAGATACTCCCTATGTCATTCAATATTTTTGTCCACAGAAACATTCAGTATTTCTGTTCAAGGTTTAAATTTGTTATTCAGGTTTTTCAGCTTGAAAAATGGAGAGCACATTCTTCCCTTTTATTTTCTACCTTAAAATCTTTGACATTTCCTTATGCTTCTTTGTTTACTTGAATCTCCCTTTGAAATCTCCTGAATCAATAGCTGACCTAGTTGGTTTCAGAAGTATCTATCTATCTATCTATCTATAGAGAGAAGATTGAAGTTGTCGATGACTTCATTTTCTTTGTATCTACAAAGTCAAGAAATCAAAATACAAGTTTCCTTGAGAAAATATGCTGTCCAAGACTTGTCCAAAGTGCTGATGAGCAGTGATAGTCAACTTAAAACTAACATGTGCCTGATCCACGTAATGGCATTTTCAATTACTTGCTAGGTATCTGAGAGTTGCACAAAGAATAAGGAAGATTGGAGAATAATTTCTGTCTTTCATTTGTGGTGTTACAGAAGAGTACTTAACATTTGATTGCCCACAGAACAAACAAGTCTATCTTGCCTAAAGTGCAGTGAGAGTGCTCCTTGGAAATAAGAAGGATGAAACACCATCTCACATCCTTTGAGCTTATTTTCTGAATGGACCAGTCTTTGGAAAAAGACTTCATGCTGGGAAGGGTGGAGGGTCAGAGAAAGCGAGGAAGACCTTCAACAAAGTAGATTGGCACAGTGACTCTAACACTGGGCTGGAGCATATTAGAGATGGTAAGTATGACGCAAGCTAGAGCGGTTCCGATCTGGAGTTTGTATGGTTGCTATAAATCATAGCCTACTTTGATGGCACCTAACCACAGTCCGTTGGGAATTGCACTGCTAATCCAAAGGTAGCACCTCCCGGGCAGTTTGAATCCACTCGAGCTCCTAAGGAGAAAGTTGGACATCCTCCTCCCATACAATTAACAGCCTCCAAAAACTTCCTGGAGGACCAGCTATAAGCTGGTTCTGACGCCACAGTAGAGAGTGAGTGAGTGAGTGAGTAAATGATACAGGCCAAGGTTAACTACTCAATAATATTTGCTGATTTAGTATGAATACAAAATTCTAATAAATATTGGAATAACTTTATAAGCTGCTCACCAGTATGCTTCTTTAAGGTTTTTGTGTATGTGGGTGTGTTGTTAATTTGGCCTCTTTATGTCCTGCATGAAAGCAAACTTGTGCCACTATAGATAGAGGGAAGTTGCCTACGGCATATTTTTTTCAATAAGCCCATTCATTTATTACCATTAATGATTCCACTTCTAAGATTATGAAGAGACTAGAGAGATATGACAATGAGTGCCAATGCTTTTTCAGAAGGAAAACAATGTTTTCAATCTAAAAGATCATTAAAGATGCAATGATAAAAAAGTAAAACTTGAAACTTGAGATAATACATCATTACTGCTCTGAGAGGTCTAAGATAACAAATTGGAAAATTTGTCTGAAATAATTGCAGGAGAAAGATTGTTATTACCTGCTTTTGTGAGAGAAACAAAGGAAATTACTACTCTTCCTGAGGTAGGTATAATTTGTGTGCATCTGGAAATTAATGATGTTACAAGATATAATTGCAGAATGTCTTAATTTCACCATGCAATTATCTTCTTTCAGCACTATCATATATTAGCATGGTAAAAAATGTAATCTGTGGCATTGAAGACAGAGAAATTATTTATTGAGACTCCCCCCCCCCCTTTATGGAAATCAAGGCTTTGGACTGGTTCTTTCTAGCCCAGCTATGGGTGATGAAGCTTAACTTGAGTTGACTTGATCTTGTAAAATGTACAGATGTTCTATATGGGGAAAACTAGGGATGTTATCCAGCTGGAAACTTAACTATCCTCTTACAAAGCAAGAGCAATGTAGTGTTGCATAGCAACCAAATCTCTTGACCAGCAGAGTTGGAAAGAGTGATGGCCTGCTCAAAGATAAGGGCTTATCATGCTGCTTTGAATAAGTGTTGGCTCACAACAATCTTGGTTATAAACAAATCTTCTACTTCAAGCTCCTGAAAGGCATCATGATGTCTCTTCTGAGTCTTTCATTTATGGACTTCAACTGATAATTTTTCTCAGTATGATTATCATTCTAGTATAATTATGTTTTACAAATTGCATTGGCTATGACTGGACCAGTTTGAAACAATGATTGAAAATGAAAAATCAAAGAGAGCAAAAATATACTAAGAAAATATTCTTGTTACAGAGCAACAAGCTTGAGGACACAGAAACCAATAGTGAACTACCAAACAGCAATATTTATTCTGTGTCCGTCTCTCCTAATCATTTGCCATTTGTGTCATTTGGTTTCAGTTGCTCAGACTCACCTAGAAGAAAGTTGGGAAGCAAAAGTCAGAAAACGATTTTGCCAAAGTTCATATCTCAGACATAAATTTTCGATCTCAGGTGGTTGCCCCTGACTTGAAATACATTTGTGAATTGTGTAACTCTATTTTAAGGTGGAGGGTAGGTGGCCTTTCATAAAACACCACCTGAGCCATAAATGCTGGGGAAGCAGTTAAGGTCCCCAGTAAGGATACAACAAAGGTTCCAATCTGTTGTCCATATGATCATTAGTAATCATTTCTGTCTTGAAGGCACAAAGCAACAGCACAGGGAATATTCTTAGAAGTGGACATTTTAAGGGTCAGAATCTACATTCCAGAATTTACTAGAATGAGCACTGGACAAAGAGTCAAAGGTCTAACTTCTGTCCAGAGTTTTTCATCCGACAGGCGCGTGGCAGGGAAATTAGCTAAATATCACTCATTTTCTCACTTCTGAAATGAAAGGAATGTGTTCGATCAAGGATGGCTAGTAAATTTTAGCTCAAATGGCAAAGCTTTGGGGTTGTAGTAGCTTCCTGGCACGCAGTGAAGAGCCTCAGCCTGTGAACTGGCTGAGTGGAAACGATCAGTAGCATCTGCCCCACAGGCATAGAGGATGGGAAGCCACGCTGCGCCTTCCACACGTTTGCCAGTTTTGAAGTTTGATGGTTTCAGGATGCCTCTGAAGGGATTTACTTGTGTGTCTGAAAAGACAATGTGTGATCCCACAATTCTGCCGTTTCTGGGACTTGCATGTAACTTCTTTTTGTGACCCCAACATCCTCTCCACATCTTAACTTCTTTTGTGATTAAGGATTGAGATGTAGGCTGCTGCCCCTTGCTAGAAGCTGACAGTTTTAGAACCTCATGGGAATCTAAGCTCCAGGGTGTTTCTTAATGCAATCCTTCTGAAGGCTTTGTTTTGGTTATGTAGCTCAACAAATTTTTCCAGGTGCCAGGGAGCCTGGGAAGAGGCCGTGGTTGCTCTGCAGCTGTTCGGAGATGTATTCTCCACAAACCAGCCACCTACAGGTGCTTTTTTTCTTCACTATCATTGATCCTAGTATCAAGAGGTGAAAGACTCCTCCTCATAAATGGTTGATCATTAGTCAACTAAGCCAGGTGCTTTTGTTATTCAGATAGAGACTCTTCCATGACCTCTCTGAGAAGATGGCTATGATTAAAACACACAATAAATAAATAAGGCATACACTGGAAGAGGCCTGAGCCTCACTAATTCTAGCATTTCAAGGATAACAAAGAACTCAAGGTCCCTTTCCAATCTATTCCAGCCCCCTTCCTTGTTGGATAAATTTAATCTGAATCTACTGAATAAGAATCTACATTTTTAACAAAGTCCCTTGGTGTGTCTTATGCTATTGTTATTGTTGCTAAGTTCCATCAAGTTAGAGCCTACTCAAAGCTGACCCCTCAGTGGATTTTTGGAGGTCATAAATCATACGGGAGGAGATTGCTCATCTTTCTCCCACAGAGCAGCTGCTAGCTTTAAACCACCCACTTACTTTTGGGTGGCAGTGCAACTTCTTATCACTTGGCCACCAAGAGTTCCCTGGTACATCTCATTAAAATGTAGATTCTAATTTAGTGTACCAGAAGTAGAAATGCAAATTCTCAGCCGGGGGTCAGACTGGAGTAGGCTAGTTGAAAGTGTGCTGAATGAGCACGCTAGGTGGATTAGCGTGGCAGTTCAACAAAGCCTCCCTGCTTTTATTCTGAGACCAGACTGAGGTGGTCAGCACTGATTTTAGATTGAAGAAATGACTCAAATGTTCACAACATTCACAACACCTGCTTCTATCATCTCTCTGGAATAGGCATAATGCCATTTCCTCTGTCAGTGGCTGCCGTGCAGTTTAAACAGCCCCAGAACATTCCCCTTGTCCTTGGCCCACTGAGACTGTGAAGGGGGTTGCTGAGCCTCTGGACTCCACACTTTTTGTACCCATCTCTCTCCTCATGGGGTTGCTAGGACTTCAGTCTCTATAAACTGCTCCTTACTCTTGATATGGATTTTGCTCTTCTATTAGATTTGCCTGAATAAGACTCACTGGCCAACTGGAAGGGAAGGTCAAGACTAATGAAACTGTTTCTACTGGGGAAGTGATGAGTAGACCAATCAGCATGAGGGGTGGTGGGTCATGGAATGTGAGGAAGAAGGACAAATTTTGGAAACTTTAAACAAAAATTATAGAGCTCTACACCGAGTCCAAAAAGCTGTTGTCCAAATGGAACAAGAAAACACTGTATGGTTTAAAATCAGGAAGGATGTGGGTCAAGGTTGTATCCTTTCTCCATACATATGCAATCTATGTGCTGACCAAAAAATTCATGAAGCCAAACACTATGAAGAAGAATGTGTCATCAGGATCAGAAGAAGACTCATCAATAACCTGCCTTACGTAGAAGATGCTGCCTTGCATGCTAGAAGCAAATGGGACCTGAAATACTTATTTGCAGAAGATAAAAGACTACAGCTTTCAATATGGATTGTACCTTA
>NW_006399825.1:4996385-4998061 GCF_000299155.1 Elephantulus edwardii | reverse complement strand
CAGAGTTGATGAGGATGGCACAGCGTAGGACAGGATTCACATCTGTTGTTCATAGGGTCACTATGAGTCATACTGTACTTGACAGCACCTAATAACAACAACAACAACAAACATTTTGAAGACTGATATTGCCATATTAATATATAAAAATGCATATACATATGTATAATATATACATTTTGGTGACTGACACTGTCATATATAATTATATATATATTACACATAGGGTGTATTATTTTATATATATATTGGTAAGAACCTGATGGCACCTGTTTATTTTAGATTCATTAGCTACTCCACGAGAGAAGGATGGGAAATATATGATTTAGTGCCTCTGAAAGCCTGCTGGAGGGTCAGCTATGAATTGGTTCTAACTCAACAGTACACAACAACAACATCTATCTATCTATCTATCTATCTATCTATCTATCTATCTATCTATCTATCATCTATCTATCTATCTTTTATATCTATCTATCTATCTATCTATCTATCATCTATCTATCTTTTCTCTCTATCTATCTATCTCACACATATTAGGTGCTGTTAGTCATTTCTGACCAATGACGACCCTATGTATAACAATACAGTACTGGCTATTCCTGCACGATCCCCATAATCTTTGCTGGAGTCTGTCTATCTCCTTCCCTGCCTATCTATTTTCCTCCCTCCCTTCTTTCATTTCTATCTAATCTATCTACAAATCAGAGATGTGGGTAGCTGAGAGTGTACCTAAAACTAACACAGATTTGATTTGCTGTAGTTTATACTAAAGACACACAGAGGCTATATTTAATTGCACTATATTTTTTCCAATAAGACTTTATATGAAAGTCAATTGTTAATATATATAAACATGTTTTCCTATAAAAATAACACTAGAAAGTGTTCCCAAGCTAACTCACAAAAGGAGTTATTAAGATGGAAGATCGCTTAAAGATTGTCAAGTTCAGCACACTTAGGCAGAGAGTGCAATGATTTAGAGATACACTCCAGTCAGACCACATATACTACGATGTAACCAGAGACGGGTTATTTAATCTCACTAAAAGCCAGAAACCAAACCCACTCCATCAGGTTCATTCTGACTTATGGTTCTACTCCATGTTGATTCTTATGAGACAAGACTCTCTGTCTCCTATAAAGCAGCTAGTAGATTCAAACCCTCAGTGTTTTGACTACTGTTGTTGTTGATTGCCTTCAAGTAGAGCATGACTCATAATGACCCTATGAACAAAAGGCTTGAAGCCCCTCTACAATTATCGACTAGTGAGCTACTATTACACTACACATTATGTACTATGCCTTCAGGGCTTTTTAAAATCTCACTCAATTCAACTCTTTGCTGTTGAATCAGAACTGACTCCTAGCTGACGCTCCACAAAATTCGAAGAGTCTGTAAATTGCACAGGAAGAGATTGCCCATCTTTTTCCTGAGGAGCAGGAGATAGATTGAAACTGCCTGACTTTGGGTTGGCAGCGCAGCTCCTTGCCCCCTAGGCCACCAGTTGCTGAAATGACTTGTAGCTGACCTTCTGGCAGGTTTTCAGAGGCAGGAAATCTCACAGGAGGAGATTGCTCATCTTTCTCCTGCAGAGCAGCTGGTGATTTTGAATGGTGTGCCTTCAGGTTACCCGCACAGCGCCTTTCCAGTAGACCACCGGGCTCACTTTTTT
>NW_006399825.1:4991198-4992660 GCF_000299155.1 Elephantulus edwardii | reverse complement strand
GTCTCATAATGATCCAATGTAGACTAGCTCTGAACCACACCCTGTCCTGAGCCAGTTTCATTGTTTCTGATATATCTACCTCCATTATCCCAGTTACTGTGTCAATCCATCTCACCCAGAGCCTTCCTCTCCTACACTGTCCCTCCACCCTTCCAAGCATGATGAGCTGCTCCAAGGACTTGTCCCTCTTGGCTACATGCCCAAAGTCTGTGAGACAGAGCTTTAAAATCCTTGCCCCCAAGGAGCTACTTGGTTTCATCGTCTTCAGGACTGCCATCCTTATCATCCTTATCATCTCTGATGTACTTGGGCATATCTCTGATATACTCCCAAACCTACAGCCACTGTGTCAACCTGACTCATTGAGCATCTTCCTCTCTTTTATTGACCTTCAACCTTTCCAAGCACGAAGTCCTTTTTCACGGCCTCTGCTAGCAACATGCCCAAAGTGTGAGAGATGACGTATCATCATCTTTGCTCCAGGGAGCACTCTGGCTATACTTTAACTTCACTAGGGAGCTCTGGTGGTCTAGTGTCAAGAAGTTGCATTGCAATCCGAAGGCATACAGTTCAAATGCACCATCTGCTCTGTGTGAGAAGGATGGGCAATCCCCTCCTGTGTGATTAACTGCCTCTGAAAACCCCCTGGAAGGTCAGCTATGGTTCTATTCTGACTCAACGGTACACAACAACAACAACTACAATAGGCCTAAATAAATCAGGAGCCCTGAACGTGCAATGGAAAAATGCTAAACAAAAAGTTTACTGTTGGAATGCACTGAACCATGAGACAATATTTGGAAGAAAGACCTAGAGACTTACTTCTTTTATAGAAGCAAAATCCTTACGATTATAGTCAAGAAAATCCTATGAGGAAACAAACAAGCAAATACAAAAAGAAAGCTGATGAGGCATCTCAACTCTCATACAGGGTCATCGTAAGTCAGAAATGACTAGACAGTACCTAACAGCAGGTCTCAGTAATACCAACTTCACAAGCTGGCTTTGAGGACTAAATCAGACGGTGCTGTATAGTGTGTAAAAGCTGAGTTGCTTCCCCTACCTATCACTGCATAGTGTTGTATTAAAAAGCCCTTGGCCTACTATGCAAACAGGGACTTCTGAGTTCCATTCACTAGTGTTCCTGTAATACTGGAAAGCTCTAGGTTAAGACTGTGTACATATTTGATGTTTGAATGTTATAGGTTTGGGTTGTGAGGATCCACTTGTATAGACAGATCCATCCCTCCTGCCCACCCTGTCCCCCCTTTGTTATTGTAGTGAATAACTTGTTAGTCAAATTTGTGTCTCCTAGGTTGCAACACCCCCATGATACATCTTCAAGGATATGAACATGTACGGCCAAACACAATCAATAAGAGTGCATCTAAATTCCAAAATCAATCTCCATAATAGTCTATGTGTTTCCTACTGCCAAAGGGGCCCTTTAGAGTAGTGAGAG
>NW_006399825.1:4958857-4990893 GCF_000299155.1 Elephantulus edwardii | reverse complement strand
CATAAAAAAAAATATCTGCTTCAGATACCACATTAGAAGTTTTCCTCCACAGTCAAGTTATACATGAATGTTCAATGACATGTAAGGTCAGTGACTCTTTCTCCCCATCTTCATTGCTCAAAGGTCAAATATTTTCATATGTGACTATTTTCTCCCCGTGGTACATGAAATACAGCACGGATGCTACAGCATGATAAAGGCTCCACCAGAAGATTATTATCTTTATTTTTCTCAGTTTCTTTTACTTACCTTTTGCAAAGTGAGGCACAGAGAGGTGAAGGACTAGGCCAAAATCTCCTTCCTGATGGTAGCAAAACAAAACAAACAAACAAAAAATACACACACACTCCCCCACCCCAGAGAGCTCTGATGGCTTAGTGGTTAAGAATTGCCCTGTCAATTCAAAGGCACTTGGTTCAAATCTACCAGTTGGTCAGAGGGGAAAAGATGAGCAGTCTCCACCTGTGTGATTTACTGCCTCCGTAAAACCCACTACTAGCTCAGCTATGAGTGGATTCTAACTCAATAGTACATTAAACACAATAACAACACACACCTTTCTCTCTCTCTCTCTCTCATTGTTGTTATGTGCCATCAAGTTGTCTGCGACTTATAGTGACCTTATGCACAACAGCTCCGAACCCTGCCCTATTCTGAGCCAGTCTCATGGTCTCACACACACCTAATTCCATTGCCCCAGTTATCATGCCAATCCGTCTCATCTGGGGTCTTCCTCTTCTGCACTGTTCCTACACCCTTCCGAGCATGACATCCTTTACAAAGACCAGTCCCTCTTGCTTATTATATAATAGCTGGTACAACAGTATCTAGCTCCTCACTACTTGTAGGTAGATGTTGTTGTTGTTAGGTGCCATTGAGTTGTGTACAACTCATCATGATCCTATGAAAAACAAATCTGAGCCCTGTCCTATCCTGTGGCATCCTCACAATTTCTGACATGCTCAGGTCCCTTGTAGCAGTTACTCGGTCAGTCCATCTCGCTGAGGATCTTCCTCTGTTGCCTCCATCTTTCCAAGTATGACATCCCTCTCTAAGAAATAGCTTCTCATACACAGAATGCCTAATCATATATTCTTTGTGAACAGTTCTTTCCTTAACCTGTTCCAGTACGATGTTCATTATCTATCCATCTTATTATATTCTCCTCCTAAACCTCATGTCAGACCTGCTTTATAACAGTGGTACTATGCAGTATTTGTCCTTTTGTGACTGAGCTATTTCACTCAGCACAATGTCCTGAAAGGTCACCATGTTGTGTAATGTTTTATGAGTTCATGTGACAACAGCCAGAATAAGATGTATATTGCAAAGAGGCTTGGGGGTGAGAGGATGGAGGGAGGTAATTGTGCAACAATGATTGAATATTTACAAAACCAAAAAAGTAAAATGGGGGAGGCTTGAAGGGAGAGAGTAGGGGTAAAAATGTACAATAATGAATGATGGAAAATTACCTTTTCTGTAAACTTTTGTTAAAATCTCAATTAAAAGAAAAGATTTTACTTAAAAAAGGAATAGTTTCTCCTAACAGCATGCCCGAAGTATGTGAGACAAAGATTTGTTATCGTTGCCTTTAAGGACCACACCAGCTCTACCTTATCCAAGTCACATCTGTTTCTCTTTTGATGGTGTATGGGATATTCAGCTCTTGTTTTTCAGTGACAAAAGAAGAATTGATGCTTTCACTTTGTAGTGATGGAGAAGAATAGGTAGAGATATGTGTGTGATAATTGTAGGAGGTGGGGGTTTCCTGGGCAAACAGGAAGACTAGGGACCATTGGTAAAACTGGCTGGCAGAGTGTGCAAAGGAGATGGTGGTGAGAGACGCTCAAGGGATGAGGGGTGTGCCTGTAATGCCATTGTCTATGGGAACTCTGATAGTGCCAAGGAGGAGGTTCGACAGAAGTAGAAATGAGAAGGGACAGCGGGTGATGAGAAGACTATTATCATTTCTGTGGACAGACTGTTCCTAAGTAGTGCATTGATTTACAGCAGCTAACACCAATTCCACTCTCATTTGGAAAATCTGAAATTCATTAGTCGAATTTTCTGCTTTTGTCAATAAAATCTTCTTGCCCAGCTTCTTGAATATATTCTCTGTAATAGAATCTCAGGCCTAGTAGAATGGTATGTCTCAGTGCAGTGGGAGTGGGAGGAAATAATAACATAAGCATTTTGACAGCTGCTAAATTTTTATATTTTTCCCCAAGAAAGTGGTGGATGGGAGGGTATAGGTTGATAAATATTTGGAATTTTTACTCTTTAATTTATAAAATATAAGTTACCCGTAAGTGAAAACCAGCTGTCTCAATTTCCCCCCTCTTTCTCAAAATAATATTGCCAGTTTTCCTTCATTCAATCAACAACGTTTGTTATACCCTCATTAGATTTGATGATAAGCATCAAAAGCTTTGGTAATATGCGTTTCTTCTGAACCACCCCATTGTTGTTGTTAGGTGCCAACCGGGCAACTCTACCTCACAATGACTGTCTGTGCGACAGAAGAAAACACTTCCTCCTCCTGTACCACCCTTACAATTGCTGCGTCATAGTGGCTACCACTCAGTCAATATATTTCGTTGAGGATTTTCTTCTCTTTTGTTGCCCCTCCATTTTACCAAATATGATGATTTTTTTAAATAGATTTGTCCCTCTTGTTCAAGAAATGAACACTGAAATGAAATCCCACCATCCTTGCTTCTAAGGGAGCATTCTGACTTCATCTTATCTGGGATGTTCCAAGACCACAGTGAATACCTGAAACCAATGATGCTACCAAACCCTCTATCTACCAGCACTGAACCTATATATGCAGACAACAGGGACCCAGGGTACCCTGGGCAGGCAGGCTTTACCTACTGTATACGAGCAGCTCTCAGTGTAGTGGCTGATCCACTTATGTTTTCCAGACTAGAACACAGTGGAGGAAGAAATGAGATTTCATCAGAACATGAAAACAGCTCAGATGTTCAGCCATAAATGAATGGATTGAAATGTTGTAGTACATTTATACAATGGAATACTATGCAGCACACAGGAGCAATGATTTTGTAAATTACTACCTAACTTGAGAGGGACAGGAGAGCATTATACTGAGTGAACTAACTCATTCCCCAAAGACAACTACTGTATAAAAGCAATATTGTAGAATGAGCATGAGGATTCAGGGCAGGGGGGAGGGTGAAAATAGAGGGGTGTGGATGGCGGGGGTAGGGTGTTAATCATAGGGTTACCCTCATTACTCCAGTTATTGTGTCAATCCATCTCATCTGAGGTCTTACTCTGCTGAGCGATCCCATGACACAAGCATGATTTCCTTCTCCATAGACTGGTCCTTCTTGACTACATGCCCAAAGTATGTGAGGTGAAGTCCCAAATCCTTGCCTCCAAAGAGCAGCATGGGGTCACCTTCTCCAGGACAGACCTGTTTGTTCTGTTGGCAGTCCACGGTATATTCAATACTCTTCTCTGGCACCACAACTCAAAAGGCATTGATTCTTCTTCTGTCAAGTAAGTCGTCCTTTGTCATTGTCCAGCTCTCTGATACATAATAAGTAATTGTGAAGACAATGGCCTGGATCAGGTGCACCTCAGTCTCTAGACTAAGACTCTTCAGCATCCAAGGAGGTCCCTGCTAATAGATTTTCCTAAAGCTTTTTTTTTTAAATTTTCTGACTGTGGGTGCCAAGAGTGTTGATTGTGGCTCTGAAATTGTTAACAATCTCAATCTTTTCTCCATCTTTCATGATGCTTCCAACTGGCCAAGTAGTGAGCAAGTATGTTAGTATTATTTATATTTGGATAACAGAATTAGAGAAGCACATTATTTTCATCTATAAGTGTTAAAAGGATCCAGGAAGCATCAAAAGAAGATGGAGGAAATACACAGAATCACAGTACTGAAAAAAACTGTCCAACAAGGAAATATTTCAGGAAATACCATGTTTTCAAGAGCCAGTGGGAACGACGAGATAAGTTCAAGCTGCACTGAGAACATGGACAAAATATAAGGCCCCAGTAATTGGTGGGAAACCAATAACGTGCTTCAACTAATGGATACACAACATTTCTGATGTCAGATGGATCTTGACTAAAAACAAAGAATACCAGAAGACTGTCTGTTTGTTCTTTATTGACTATGCAAAGGCATTTGACTCTGCGGATCATAACAAATCACGTCTAACATTGAGAATGGGAATCCCAGAACACTTAATTGTGCTGTGTGAAACCAAAACCTAGACTAAGAGGCTGCCATGCAAACAGAGCAAGGGAACGCTACCTAGTTGAAAATTAAGAAAGGCATTTGTCAGGGTTATATCCTCTCCCCACACCTATTGAATCTGAATGCTAAGAAAATTTGAGAAGCTGGACTGTAGTGAAGAAGACTATGGCATCTGGACTGAAGAAAGATTCATCAATAACCTACACAACACAGATACATAACCTTGCTTGTTGAAAGTGAAGAGAACTTGAAATGCTTGCTGCAGAAGATCAAAGAATACAGCCTTCAATATGGACTGCATCTCAATATCAAGAAAACAAAAGTTCTCACCCCTGGATCATTAGGCAACATCATGATAGAAGGAGAAAATACTGAAACTGTGAATGACATCCTCTGACTTAGATCCACAATGAATACCCTTGGTACCAGCAGTCAGGAGATAAGGAGACATAAAGCGTTGGAAAAGTCTGCAGTCAGAGGACTCTCCAAATTATTGAGAAGCAAGGCTGTCAATCTGAGGACTAAGAAGTACTGTATTCAGGTGATGGCCATTTCAATCACTTGCTATGCTGCTGAGCGCTGGACAATGAATAGTGAAGAAAAATTGATGCCTTTGAGCTGTCATGTTGTAGGAGAGTATTGAATATCCCGTGGACTTCCAAAAGAACAAATAGATATGCCTTGAAGATGGTGCAGTCAGATGCTCCTTGGAGTAAGTAGATAACAAAGCTTCATCTCGCACACTTAGGGCATATTGCTAGGAGAATTTATTTCTTGGAGAGGAACAGCAAACATGGAAAAGTGGAGGGTTTGCAAAAGAGAGGAAAACCAGATGGACTGATACAGTAACTGCAGCAATTGGTTCAAGTATGTCAGAGATGTTGGCATAGGATAGGTCAGGATTCAGATCTGTTGCTGAGTCATACACAACTTGATGGCACCTAACAACATCATAGTGGTAAAGAGCTGCACTGCCAACCTAAAGGCACATGGTTCAAATCTTCCAGATGTTGCATGGAAGATGGACGATCTTCCCTCATGTGATTTACTGCCTCTTAAAACCCACTGGAGGGTCAGCGATGCTTCAGTTCTGACTCAACATAACAACAACAACAACATGTTTCTTATAAATATACACTACTTCTAGAATAAAAGAATAGTTTTCAAGACTCTCTTTTTGACTAAGGAAATTGAAAGCTAATGAAAATTCTTGCCTTGATAATCAAAGATAAATGACCAAAGATACTGAATCCAGCAAAAGAAGTACAAGCAATAATGAATTAAATGGATGAAAATGAAAATTTTTAGGGGGAAATGATATTTTTTGCAGTCCTATACTTTATCTTCTAGGGGAGAAGAAATGAAAGACCCTTGGGAGGAGAAGACAAGCAAGCTGTGGTTGTGAACGTCTAATAAAGGGAGAAGGGAATATAAGTATTCGTATTCACATTAGTATTTTTGTAAAAATAGTTTGCATCTTAAAGGAGAGAGGTATCTCAGAAATCCTTCAAGTGCAAAATAAGATGCAGCAAATCTTCAAATTTTGAAAATCCCATTCTTGGATGTCTTGCTTTTATAAGCATTATTGTCAGCATTCTAAAAGTGTTTCTCTACTCCAGAATCTGTGTTTGCACACAAGCTCACGTAGAGACTATCTCATGGGGTTGATATCAACTACCCAACATCTGTGTTTTGACTGTATTTGCCATCTCTGCCTACTTAACAGTGAGATAATTTATCACACTTTTCACTCGTTTTAAGGAGATTAGAAAGACAATAGGCATAAAAGTGTTGATACTAATGATATTAGAGGCTCTCTGTTCTATCTGGTGGAACAAGGTAATAATAGATATTTTTAATCAAAATCTGTGGCCTCATTTGGAAAATCCTTGGACAAGCCATTCAACTCTACATTCAGAGGTGAAGGAAAAAGAATAAAAGAAAAGAACTGGCACACTATAATAGACAAGTGAAAGCAATTAGTTTTGTAAGAATTGGAAAGAATGTGATAAAAATATCTCCACAGATAACATGATTACCCTCTTTTAGAAAACTCAGAAAAGGGATAGTTGAAAATACTCTTGTTGTCAACAGGAGAATTTAGCAAAGCACTATTATGAAAACCTATATACACAAAGCAATAACCTTCCCATACAATAACCAATTAGAAGATTCCACAAAAGAGAGGATGCCATTTGACAACACAAAAAAATACCAAAACACTAATAGAATTCACTGTTGTTCAAGTTGGTCCTACTCATAGCAACCCTCCATTGAGTTTCTGAGGGGAGAATGTCCTTTATCCCAAGGAGCAGCTGGTAGAATTGAACTCTGGAGCTTTTGATCAGCCGTTACACTCTTCGAGTTTCTATGTTATTTAGCAAGAGCAAAATGAAGAGAGAACAAACACACAAAAATCCAACCAAGTAGGCTCAAGTATAACTGACAATATCAAACGTATACATAAGGACCAATCAAAACCAAGCCCAACTCGTCACAGCTCTATTAGGATAAAGCAGAACTGCCCCAGTAGGATTTCCAGCACTGTAAACGTATTGCGATGGGAAAGTCTGCTGTTAGGGACCTCTCTAAAGAACTCAAGAGCAACAGTGTCTCTCTGGAGACTAAGGTGCGCCTGATACAGGCCATGGTCTTTGCAATCACTTGTTATGCATCAGAGAGTTGGACAATGACTAGGGAAAGGAGAATTGATGCCTTTGAGCTGTGGTGCTGGAGAAGAGTATTGAATGTACTATGGACTGCCAAAAAAACAAACAGATTCATCCTGGAGAGGGTTAAACCAGGCTACTCCTTGGAGGCAAGGATTCTGGGGCTTCGTCTGACATACTTTGGACATGTTGTAAGGAGAGACAGGTCCTTTGAGAGGGACATCATGCTTGGTAAGGTGAAGGGACAGCGCAGGAGGGGAAGACCCTCTATGAGGTGGACTGATTCAGTGATTGGGGTGATCGGGATGGGTGTGTCAGAGGCAATGTGATTGGCACAGGATAGAGCAGGGTTTAGGGCTGTTGTACATAGGGTCGCTATGAGTCGCAAACGACTCGACGGCACATAACAACAACAAACAACAAATCTTTGGGTAAATAGATCACATCTTTCTCCTGTGGAACACCTAGGGGCTACTGACTTTTGAATAAGGAATGAATCACTTTAACAAGCTTTGTTGTACCAAAAACGCTCCTATCCGCGAAGGAAATGATAAAAAAAATTGGTAAAGTTGATTCTTGACTCTTCTGAAGTGACCCCATGTGAAGGAGTAGAACTGCCCCATGGGCTTTCCAAAGCTTTTTCTTTTTACAGAACCAGATCATCAGGTCTTTCTTACATGGAGCTACTTGTTAGTTTTGAACTATTAGTCTTTCAGTGCTTAACTGTTGCATCTCCAGGGCTCCTTAAAATATTCCTTACATGCTCAAACATAAACATAAACAAAAAGAAAGCCATATCATGATCTTAGATAAAAAAATACTCAACATGGTAAAGATTGTCATGAATTATCTACACAGGCCCAATGTAGTCACAAAGGTCTTTATAAATGAAAGAGGTAGGTAGAGGAGATGTGATGACAGAGGGTCAGGGTAATGTGATCACTGGTTTAAAGGTGACTAAGAGCTGGGAACTGGGAGTGTCCTCTGGAAGCCAGAAAAGGTAGTGGCACGACTCTTCTCATAAGCCTCTAGAATGAGCATGACCCTGCTGATTGACACATTGCTTTTGTCTCAGTAAAACCCATTTCAGAATTCTGATCTCCAGAACTACAAAACAATAACTGTGTTGTTTTAAGTTATACATTAATGTGGCTTCGTTGTTATAGCAGCAAAAAGAAACCAATACACCTTCTATATAATTCTGCAAAATTTTGATACCCAAACTTAAAGACCCTATAAGAAAAAAACCCACATAAATAAATTCTTGAATATAGGTACAAACATTCTGAACAAAATACTGGCAAAACTAACGTAGCAAGTGTTAAAAATAGAAGATACAGTTATCAAGTTGGATTTATCACCAGATTATCTCTTTCATCGGGAAAAACTATGAAACCAGATGAAATATGTTAAGCACTGGTTTTAGATATTAGACAAAAGTGGCATATAACTATGATAACTGAGAAGAGAGAAAAAAAATGAGACAAATCTCTAATTCACCTGATCATTTGCCTAAAAGCAATTGAAACTAATGTCAACAAACAACTCATTGCTGTTGAATAGGAACTGATTCATAAGTGACCTTCCAGCAAGTTTTTGGAGACTATAAATCACACAGGAAGAAATTGGCCATCTTTCTCCTGTGTAACAGTAGCTGGTGGATTTAGTTTGGGTTAGCATCACAGCCCCTGACCACAAAGCCACCAGACCTCCCTGAAACTAGCATGTTGTTGTTTTTAGGTGCCATCATTTCATAGCAAAACTGTGAACAACAGATCTGAACCCTGTCATATCTTGTGTCTTCCTCACAATCTGTGACACTCACAATCTCTGACACACTTGAGCCCATTGTTGCAGTCACTGTGTCCATCCGTCTTGCTGAGGATCTCCCTTTCTAAGCATGCTGTCCCTCTCCAAGGAATAACTTCTTCTAGCAACATTCCCAACATATGTGAGATGAAGCTTTATAGTATTTACCTCTAAGGAGCACTCTGGCTATACCTTTTCAAAGATATATGTTTGTTATTTTGGTAATCCAGGGGATATTCAGTGCTGTTCTCCAACACGACGGTTCAAAGGCATTCGTTCTTCATCATCCTGGTTAATTGTTCAGTTCTTAGATTTTTAGCAAAAAGCTAGCACAGGGAGTTGTTCTTGTCTTCTGCTGTCAAGTCTGCTACAACCCCTAATGACCCTACATGTGTCGGGGTAGAGTTGTGCTCCATGGGGTTTCTCATAGCTGATATTTTGGAAGTAGATCAATAGACCTTGCTTCCAAAGAACCCCTGAGTAGATTTGAGCCTCTAACCTTTTGGTCAGCAGCTGAGCATAGGAGTTAGTATTTGCAACATACTCAGAATAGTACTTGTCCAAGAGAGGGATATTCTGTCAGCGTGTGTTAAGTAAATACGATTGATCCACATCACATTGAGGAGATTGGCTGAGGAAGAGAAAGCTCCAAAAATACTTCTACTGTATTTCAAGTATTTTTTTTTTAGTGGATAGTGGGTACATAGATGTTTTATATTATTATTTACATGTGTCAAAATGATTTCAAACTTTAAAACAGGATGTGTAAAATATTTCAATTATACTGTCAAACATGTTGGGGGAAAGATGTTATCATTTGATTTGGGGATATATTTCACACATCTAAAAAGAAAATTTCCCTTAAAATATAGAAGTCTACTTTTTAGCACAATCAACATGGATGTGTGGTACAGAAAGTAAAGGGATACTTATCTATGGCCCTATTCAGGAATATCTCTAAGATGAAGCACTTGTCTTAGAATCAGAAAACCTACAAATATTCTGTCCATGCTTCTGCATTGATTATCTGTGTGAATATCCGGGTTGGTCTATCGCCAGTTGACACTCTCACACTTTATTCTGTTTATTTTGAGAGAAAGGACATGCTGTCTTCCAGCTCTTTCAAATGGCAAGTATGGAGCCATTCCTCCTTATCTGTTGCACAGGAAGGAGAGCTAGACTTTTCTCCTCCAGCCTCCCACAACGGCTTTTTACTAACTAGCAAAGAAGTTTATTTTCTTTTAATGAAGTCCGTGAAAAATGATTCATGCTTGAAAGCAGCCTTTCCCCTGTACTTAATGACAGCCTCAGCTTCTGAAGTAAGCTAAAATGTGGAAAAAATCCCACGTGGTTTTCAGAATGTACAGATGAGCATATGTGCTGTGCTTTCAAAAATTTCTTTGTTAGTGGATCTATTGTGCTCACACACAGAAGCGGTCCAGGCCTTGGAAGGGCAGAATGAAAGAAAAGTCACCTTCTAATTTCACAATTGTTTCCCAACTGCTCATGTTAGGGGGAGTAGTGACCATACTGAAATGGGGACAGCCAGTATCCTTCCTACAGATGCATCTTTGCTTCTTTGGGAGAGCTGAGTGGCTTCCTCTTTGCTGTGTCTGATTTCAGACTCTCAGTCTATTTTCTATTTCAAAGTGGAACAAAAAATAAAACTACCTTTTTCCACATAAGTGGGAATTGTGTTCTGGTAATGGAGGCCAGGGATCTAGTCTTTTTGGCCTGTTTGTTTGAAAAAAATATGAAGAGGTCCTCAACTCTGCTAGTGTGTTAATGGCATTGACTCAAGATTATTTTCCTTATTGAACAGAAGAAGTGACTCTGGCTCCAAAGGTTATCCCAGCTCGCCTCTTTCCTACACTTCCTCCCTTTTTCTTTGGTTACTCTCAGCCCGCTGGTGGGCCCCAGATGTGCCTGCGGTTCACTAAGGGTCTTGAGCTTCAGTCTAAACAAAAGTTCGGCAAAGCACAGAGCTTATTTTGTCAAGCTTGGTTGCTCTCTCTTTTCAAGCCACATGTGCTTGAAGGGGAATTTAATCCTCGCATTTCTGATTTGTTTACACTAAAGAGTTGTTTTGTGAGAGTGATTTGATGACTGCAAGACTGTTTGAACATTTTAATAAAGCTTTGTGAGAAACGTCTTCTTCTAAACAGGAAGCCAGCTTTTGCCATGTGTAAATAAACGTGAAATACCAATGAGTTCAAAGCTCCTAACCTGGAGATTCTCAATGAAGCCCACACTTAATTCATCAATATGTTTTTCATCTGTCTTTAAGAATCAGTATAAAGTCTCCACATGAATGCTGTTTGTCCTTTTGTAGATGATTAATGTATCCCTTTGTTAAAGGAGAGTTGAGATGCACAGCCTGATACTAAAACTTTTCAGAATTCATTCATTTCATTCATTCCACACTCACAGAGCCCTAATGAGTGACTGACTACAGGACACAGTGACAGCAATGTGAGTGAGACTCAGTTTTATAGTCAATGGCCCATGGTCTAGTTCAGAAGACAGACTCATAAACTGTTTTAACCCAATCTGGTTAGGGCAGTGATGAGCTATAAATATTATGGGCATCCAGAAGACAGACACATAAGTGAATCAAAATAAAGTATCATGAAACCTTGGAAGAGTGACAGTTAAGCACCAAGCTACTCATAAAACGATTGGGAGTTTGAATTCCTCCTGTGTCTCTGTGGCAGAAAGACTTGGAGATCTGCTTGCTTAAAGATTGTTGTTGTAATTTATGCTGTTAATTTTACCACAACTCAGTAATCCTGTGAACAACAGATTAGATCCTTTTCCTGTCCTGTGCCATTGCCATTGTCTCTGACTTGCTCAAGCCCATATTACAGTTACTGTGTCACTCCCTTGATTGTGGGCTGGGGTGAGGTGGGTGTGTTTTCCACTCTTTCCTTGACCTCTACCTTCCCCATCATGATAACTTTTTGCCAAGATTACAGCCTAGATAACCCTGTGAGGCAACTCTACTGTCACATTGGGTTACCATGAGTCAGAATCCACCTCAATAGCACCTAGCAACCTGAAGCTTAGTAGATGAGACGTTTTTGGACAGTCTAAGGGGGAAAGGAGACCCAAGTGAGGAACACTAGTGTGTATGCAACGTGGTGGTGGGGTTATATGTCTCTGTGGAAGTCAAGAGGAAGAAGGATAAAAAAACAGGCAGTTCAGACTTGCGGGACAAGGAATGTAAGGCAAAGAGAAGCAGACTATGAGCCATAAAGTTAAGTGGGGGTCAGACCAAGTTGGCTAGCACAGATATATTGCCTTCTGGGAGCAATGGGTAATGTTTGCTTTTTAAATCGATCATCTGGCAGCTTTGTGGATGGGGATCTGGGGAGAGCTGGAAAACATTACGGTTGGATAGGACCTCTTCTCGTCCTTTAGGGTCACTTCAATCTCTGTCCTGTGTAAATGAATCGTCAAGAGTCATCAGTGTATCCAGAAGCAAAAAGACCCCCAGCTCAGTACCTGGTAATCAAATGAGACCTTAACTCACAGAAGGAGGCTGGAAGGAGGCTGTCTGAGCTGAAGGAACAGCTGTGTCAGCCCCTTCTGCTCTTTCCCCTCAACTCTCATTGTGTTTCCCACTCGCCCCCACCCCTAGCCCTGAACCCTTATTCTCCTCTGCCTCGAGAATTTGGATCCAAGTGGAAAAGCATCCCTTTTTCTGCCTTCCTTTCAGTACAGCTCAGACAGGCAGTAATTTTTCAGAAAGAACTTCATTTTTAAAAGCACCACCACAGAAAACACAAAGGGAGAATGAAAGGGAAAACAACAAAGAAAACACAGAAAGCTGTAAAATAATTACACTTACAAAATCTTGACTTCGCCTCCTCGACAGCTGACATTCCTGCCAGACCCATGGGATATATTCTCCCAGAAACCATTTCGGAAGCTCTTTGCTCTCGCACTCTCACCCCTACCCCTTGGCAGGGAGCAGGATTCCAGGCTCACAGATGTGGGGAAGCCGGTACAGAGGCAACAAGGCAGATGGACCACCCTGTGGGGAGCAACACAGGCTTCAGCACTCCAAGGAGGAGTAGTCTCTTCCAGAGACACCCTTTGTAGCTCCCTGTGGGGGTCCTGGTCCAGGATTAGTTTTAGACCCTGAGGCAGAATGAATAAGGTCATGGAGCAAATCTTTTCCATATAATGCTGTTATGGGCTGAATTGTGTTTTTGGTTTGATTTAGTTGGGGTTCTTGGTAAGGGCCCTGGTGATATACTGATGTGTTGGCTAAGTGATGGGCTGCTGATTGAGAGAGGTTGGTGGTTTGAAACCACCAGCCACATCACAGGACAAAGATGATAGTCTACTTCAGCAGAGATTTACCGTTTGAAAAGCTTGTGGTCCAATTCTGTGCTGTCCTCCAGGTTCTCTGTATTGGAATTAACTCCAGAACAATGAGTTTGGTTTGGATTTAAAGGTGTGTGGAAGTCCTGACTTCTGTATATGTGAAGGTGAGATTGTTTGGAAATAAGGTCTTTGGAGATGTTAACTGCTGAGTTAAAGTAGGGCCACAACAAAGCAGGTTCTAACCCCATCTGAGGGATGTCCCAACAGAGAGACTCAGAAGAAAAAGTGATGTTATGGTGCACCCCAAGGAACAGTGCTCCCAGAAACAGAGACAAGGAAGGGTTGTCTAGAACATTCTGAGAGAAAGTGGCTCTCCCCAAATACTCTGCAACTGGACTTCAAGCCCCTGTGTGTGTTGTTTTGTATTGTCAAATCAGAACCAACCCATAGCTGACCCTCTAGTGGGTTTTCAGAGGCAGCTAATCGCACAGGAGGAGACTTCCCATCCTTCTCCCACGGAGCAGTTGGTGGGTTTGAACCATAGGCCTTTGAGATTGCAGTGCAGTCTCTTACCAGTAGGCCACCAGAGCTCCCTCCTAGCCGCTTGATATGTGAGATAATAAATGCTTTGTAAAACTACCCACTTTGTGCTACTTTGTTATGACAACACTAGGAAATCAATACATACAGGAAAACAAGATCCAATGTTTGTTTTCTTTTTTGTTGGTACCTAATATTTTAGCCAAGTCTGTGACCTGGTCCTCCCGTCTACCCTCCCAAACCCCCTCAAATTCAGGCCTTCGTTACCTTTGTACAAACTATTGCAGTGGTTTCTTCCTGGCTGTCTCACTTATTTTTAAAAGTTTATCCCTCACTCTCTTCCTTTTTTTTTTTTTTTAAATTCCTGACCAGATTAACTGAGGCTTTTTCCCCCAGGCTTTTTTTATCAATGCCAGTCTAATCTTTAGCCAAATTTCTGCTATGCTTTATTCAAACCATACTTATAAGATACACCATTTCCCAAACCTTCCAATGACTTTGTTTGCATTGGCCTTCCTGCCAGGAATATGTTGTTTCTCCAACTCAATCTTCCATTTACCATTTATTAACTTGAATCTGTATTAACATTTTGGATACATCTCTTTCTCATTGACTCTACTCACCTTCCACAGACTAAATTATAAAGTCTAAATTATAAATTATGGAGTCTAAAAATAAAGACTAAATTATAAATTATAATGACAGGAGTCTGCCTTGTATGGAGAAGAAAATATTTCACAAATTAGGATAAAGAGCAAGCAGGAGACTCCATGTAAAATGCTAGTGTGGGAATTGGCACATCTAGTATGCACTCCATAAACATCACCAAGCTTTGGAGCATCAGAGCAAGCAGAACTGCTCCACCTCTCCAATCCTAGCTCTGCCACTGATTAACTCAGTGCTATCATCTCACCAAGTCTCAGTCTTCTCTCTGTAGAAAGGGATTACCTACAATGACATCTACCGCTTGGTGGTGGTGTAAAGATTAAACTAAAATAGATCATAGATAGAGAAGTACTTAATTCAGTGCATGACATCATTCTCTCAACAAGCTCGAATTATCATAAGGCCTACACAGTGCCTTGTGTACAAAATTCCAGAAGAAAGACTGGGTTTGCTATGGATGTTTTATCCTTCAGTTTTGTTCCTGACAAACCCTTTATATAAAATACGTGAATTGGAATTGTGGCCAGGCGTCTAAACTCTCCCTTTGGCCTCTACCCTGTAGAGGGATGGATGGTCTCTCTTCCAACCTCTATTCTTTACAGCTTTGGCTGGGGGGTCCCACCCAGTGCTTCCTCTGGTTTGTTGCTGGCCTGTGGGGAGCCCTCCACTGATGTGCTTGCTGGAGAGCATCCAATTTTCCTGACTTTTGAGGGTTTTGCACCATAGAAGCTGGTATGGGAATGTGTGGTATACTTTGCATGTGTCTCTTGTAAGCTGATTAGATTTACAAGGAAGATATTAGGACTACAGACCCCTTTCCTTCCTCTCTCAGAATGGCTCCTGAAAGAATCCAATCACAGGAAACAGCAGTTGTGCCTTTTCTCTCTGTGAAACTACCCTTCCCCACTTTTCCCAGGAATAGTTTTCTGAGACCCTAGCCCACTTCCCTATCTTGTAGGAAGCATCTGTAGTCATCCCTTTCCCCAAGTCCCTTGTAAGAAAGTATAAAATCTCCCTCTAACTCTTAGTGGGGGCTGGCCTTTTGCTTGAGAGCCAGTCTGGCAGTTTCTCCCCAATAAACTATATTTCTTGGCCTGCACTGGGTTCTGTCCTTCCTCAGCAACCTTACAGAAGAGTGTGTAATATGGCTAATACTGATATACTGGGGAGAAGCTCTGGTGATACTGTGGTGAAAGCAGTCAGTTGTTAACTGAAATGTTGGACGCACCTTCAGGAGGATGAAGCAATCTGCTTCTATAAAGATTCCCAGCCTTGGAAACCCTGGGGCAGTTCTGCTCTATCCTACAGGATACCAGAGTCAGAATTAACTCAGCGGCAGTGGGGTGGGTTTTGTTTTTCTTTTAAAGAAAATTTAAAAAACTTTGCTTCTGTTGTCATTCTAAACACATCCACGTAACCCAATGCAAGCAAGAGGAGCCCAGAGTCTGCACTGTCCAGCTGTTTCTCAGGCCGGCCCTGATTTCTAGTCCTGAAACACGGGTCACACACTGCCTGTGGCTCCTCACCAGCCGTCCAATTGACAGTCTCACTTTCCACCCCTGTTCAGTGGCGAGAGCACGCAAAGCATTGCAGGAAGCCAATCAATTATTTGCAAGTGGGACACACGATACCATCTCCAGCACTTCAACCACCGCGGAAATCCAATTCCATTACTTGGCTTGGATTTGAAGGGGAAATGAAAGTCACATTTTGGAAAATTGGGATTGATTCCGCATGTTTCAAGTGATGCTTATGTGAAAACTGGATCTGGGGACATCCCCTGATGATCTATTTCAAATGATCAATCCCAGGAAGTGGAAGTTGAGCCCACCAGTTTAGCCAACCTCCAGTGGTTCTCACAGAGCCCCAGTTCTACGTTCCTTAGCTTTAAGGACCAAAATAGGTGACAGATGCAGAGGCAAGCTTCCTTGAAGCTAATGAAGCTTAACTACCTCACTTACGGACTTCCTTTGTAGGACTTCTTGGCCAGCTTTATATTTGTAATTTTATATTCCTTTTTCTTCAGGAGGGTCCAAAGTTGCATAAATCTGAAACCTCCCCAACATTAATCTTATCCTGGAAATACACATAGGATAGAATGGTGGGAAGCAGCTGGGATACTGGAAGGGAAAATGAGAGCCTCTATCAAACCCCAAAGGGAGCTCGGGGGTGTAATCTGGAGAGAGATGCTCTGCTAACCCAAAGTGGCACCTTTCTGTTGGTTGGAACCCCCAGGGACTCCTCAGGGGAAGGATAGCTAATCTCTTCCCAGGCCATCTACAGCCTTGAAAACTCAGGGGAGAGTCAGTTATGGGTGGGTTCAAACTATCAACTTGACTTGTTGGCCATGCGTTGCGTTGACTTGTGTAGCAGGTAGGAGCTCTGGTGGCATTGCAGTTAAGGCATTCAGCTGCTAATCAAATGACCAGTGGTTCAAACCCATTAGCCACTCCCAAGGAGAAAGATGAGGCCGTGCGTTTCGAGTTTCTGTGAAGTTTCGCCACCTTGAAAACTCTATGGGACAGTTTTACTCTGTCCTAGAGGGTTGCCATGAGACAAAATGAAGTGGATGTCAGTGAGTTCATTTTGGTTCGAGTGTAACAAGGAGTCCTGTCGTCCGGTGCCCTCTGCCATTAACCAAAAACATCAGTGGGCAGTTAAAACTTACGAGTAGCTTTAAATACAAAAGATACAGCAGTCAGCTTCCATAAAGATGAAACCTTAGAAACCAAATGGGCTATTTTATCCTGTGCTTTAAGTTTACTGAACGGGAGTTCACTCAACAGCAATGAGTTTGTGTTGTGGGTGTGTGTGTATGTGTTTGTATGTGTGTGTGTGTGTGTGTGTGTGTGTGTGTGTGCGCGCGCGCAAGCGTTCCTAAGGGGATGCATGTCTGACCGCCAAACTCTGGGCCCTGTGCGTGTATGGGGTTGATCTTCTGGGGCAGGCATGCTGAAATCCCCTGTGTCTAGCAGCCTGCAGGCCAGCAAAGCTCTAGCTTTGCTGAGCTTCTTGGGGAGCTGGGAAAACTCCAGCTTTGCGTGTAGCAAGGACACAGGACATTTCAGCCAACAGCCTCTGCTCCAGCCGTTTCTTCTGTGAGGGGATCGCTTTGCCCCCTCCCCTGCCCCTCCTCTCCTGCCCCCTCATCACATCCTTCTTACCCTCCTGCTTTTCTTCTCCTGCTTCTTTCTCTCTTCCATTTCATGAATCATGATACAAATTTCAATCCAAGATAAAAATGTACTTTATTTCACCCTTTTGGCTGTGATTAAGTTCTGGCCACAGTAAGGACATTGCTGTTTCCATGGTAACCAATACACTCTAAAGCCACGGAGGATAAGTGTGTAGAAAAGTATAAAGAAGGCAAAGAGGTTTGCTAGTTGGCTTTTCATCTGCTGTGGAGGAAACAGAATTATGGAATACAGGGGCCAGAGAGGAATTTACAAGGTTCCTCAATCATATGCCCACCTCCACACGAACTGCAATGAAACAATTCTAGAGATAAGCAAATACATTTTATTTATAGATGGCCAGAGCAGATTTCATAATCTCCTTTGCAAAACCACTGGACTCTCATTCTTTTAAGGGCAATTATTTAGCAGATGATTCTAACAAAGTCTGTATCCCTGAGATGACTCCTCAGAGCCTAGATGGACAATTGAATAGAATGAGCTCTCCACTGCTCTGGGGAAGAAGTCTTGCCTCACCTGCCTTTTTGTTATCAAATGCTGTTTCTCTGAACCGTTGTTATTGTCCATACCACCAAGTATTATACCAAAGTGCCTCCCCATGCACCAAAGCAAACTCATGCTGTTCTGAGGACACCAATTCATGGCAGCTTCCTCTGTTACAGAATAGATCTGAGCTTCATGTGGTTCTGTTGGATTTAATTATTATAAGAGCAGAACAATTCTGCTGTTGGATGGGTTCAAACTATCAACTTTTTGGTCAGTCACCAAACATAAATCACTTGTGCCCCCTAGGGACCTCACTCAAGTATTCAGTTCTCATCAAAATAGAAGTGAGATCCCTATCTTCCCTTTAAATATTTTCCCTGAAGGATATTGACAATTCCAGACTTCATATTTCTTTTATATATAACATTTATATATCTTTAAATGTATTAAAAATTTATAGGACTGTTGGGGATAAATGCTAATTTTATGATTTAAAAGAAAACAAAGAGAATAAAGCAGCTTTGGGCATTGACATTGAAGGATTCCTGGCGGCTCAATGGTTAAGTGTTCACTGATAATTTGGAGGCTGTTTGTTGCAACTTGTTGATTTTTAAAAATTTTTATATTGATTTCTTTACAAAGTTTAAATACATTGTTTTTCACAAAGGATCCTTCCCATTTCATTCATTCCTCCATTGAATTGTGCAACCCTGTGATTAACACTTCCCCCGGCCCCTTACTCATCCTCCCCCCTCCCTTCTTGGATCCTCATACTCATTCTACGATAATGCTTTTATACAGTATTTGTCCTTGTGGGACTGAGTTAGTTCACTCAGCATAATGCTCTCCAGTCCCTCCCAGGTTAGGTAGTAATTTACAAAATCATTTCTCCTGTGTGCTGCATAGTATTCCATTGTGTGAATGTACCACAACTTCTCAAGCCATTCATTTGTGGTTGGACATTTGGTCTGTTTCCATATTCTTGCGATGGTGAATAATGCTGCTATAAACATTGGTGTACAAGTCTCCATTTGAGACTCAGTTCTCATTTTCTCAATTTTTTTCTATGAAGATGACAGCCAAGAAAACCCTGTGGGACATTTCTGTTCTGCCTGGGCTGCTTTGAGTTGGGGTCGATTCAGTGGCAAATAATGACAGCAACAATCTGAAAGTGGATTTGAGGGTCTGGGTAGAGTGAATTGAGTTCTCTTCTTCCCAGGTTCCCGACAGCATACAGAAGAAGCTGAGGCCCTCAATGCTTGTCCACAGTCTATATAAAGGAGACAGTCTTCAGGATGCATTGAGGTGATTATTCAGTTAAAGGAAAAGCAAAGGATATTCTGCCCTTAACTCTTCACAGAGCTCCCTGCCCACAGCACTTGAACTGTGAACACAGAATGTTAACAGCACAGTTATTTGCCAGGGAAGATCCTTCCTGAAAAACAACATCTTCACCATTAAAGCCTCAGATCATTAGCTTCTGAGCCTTGGTTCTCCTGGGCCATGGGTGTCTACAGCAGGGCCAGCATAGCTGACTCATTCCTTGGCTTGCCTGGGTAGCTGTGCAGTCTTGATGAAATGAAGCCTCAAGCTCTCAAGTTCTTCAGTTTAAAACAAGATGATAATATCTACTTGACATCTGGGGTTAAGTGAGCAAAAGTATGTAAGGCCTTTAGTGTGTCATACAATACATGGGAGATGGAAACTGCTCAGTAAGTAGGGTTGCGAGGTGCCCTAGGATCCATTTCGGCTCCTAATGACCCCTTTGTAAAAAAAAAAGCTCCCCCCCCCCCCCCCCCCGGCTTTTCTAAGCGGTAATCATGGTTTTCCTTGCACAGAGAAGCTGGGTGGGTTTGCAAAGTCAACTCTTCAACTACCAGCTGAGCAGCTTTTGCTGAAATGTAAAATCTGCTGTACCACCAGGGCTCCTTGATTATTAGAGTCACTATTTTATTTTATACCTTTTCAGTCTGTATGCAGAACAGATCATTCAGGAGGCAGGGCTGTATGAGGAGGAGTGTGGCATCAAGATTGGGGGAAGACTCATCAACAACCTACAATATGTAGATGACACAACCTTGCTTGCTGAAACTGAAGAAGGTTTGAAGCACTTGCTACAAAAGGTCAAGGACTGTGGTCTTCAACATGGACTGATGCTTAACATCAAGAAGACAGA
Source organism: Elephantulus edwardii (assembly GCF_000299155.1). Lineage (NCBI taxonomy): Eukaryota > Metazoa > Chordata > Mammalia > Macroscelidea > Macroscelididae > Elephantulus > Elephantulus edwardii. The sequence goes on along the minus strand of NW_006399825.1, from coordinate 4,970,781 downwards.
GATTCTCACCACTGGGCCAACTGGCAGCACCATATTAGATGGAGAAGAGATTGAGGTTATTAGCAATTACAGCTTGCTCGGATCCACAAGCTACTCTTCACAGCAGCAATCAGGAAATCAAGTGACGAATTTCATTAGGAAAATCTGCTGCCATGGACTTCTCCAGAGTGTTGAAGAGCAACGATGTCAGTCTAGATACAAAGGTGCACCTAATCCAGACCATGGTTTTCTCAATTACTTATTATGCTTCAAAAAGTTAGGCAATGACTAAGGATGACCGAAGAAGAATAGATGCCTTCGAGTTGTGGTGCTGGAGAAGAGTTTTGAACATACCATGGCTGCCAAGAAAACAAATCGGTCTGTCTTGGAGAGGGTGAAATCAAGTCTGTCTTTGAAGGCTAGGATTTTCAAGCTCTGCCTCACTTACTTTGGGCATGTGGCCAGGAGAGACAGGTCCTTGGAGAAGGACATCGTGCTCAGAAGGGTAAAGGGACAGCGCAGGAGAGGAAGACTGATACAGTGACTGCAGCAAGAGAGTTTGGTGTGTTAGAATTAGTGAGACTGGCTGAGAACAGGGAGGGGTTCAGAGCTACTGAACATGAGGTTGCTATGCATTGCAGGCAACTCAACCAATAACATTCTATGACAGGTTTGGAAGCAGGAGTGGCTTCCACTTCCTAAACAACATGCTTCTGGAAACTCTATGAACTTTGATAAAAGTCAATGGTTGTAGAGAAGCTTCAGGCCTTTTGTTCACAGGGTCACTACAAGTTGCAATTGACTCAAAGGCAATCAACAACAATTTTATGTTGTCACTTCATGCTCCTGATGAAGATCTCCTGTGGCAAGGGACTCACCTGCCTTGCTTCCAGCTTCTGTTACCTAAACTGAGATGAGGCAAAAGGTATCTGTCTACTTATAATTCCCTGTTCAGTGCTATCCCATACATGCTCACCCTCATTCTTGCATAATTCAGCTTCTGAAGGTAACAAAGTGAAGAACCAATAGGATGCTAACAGTACTTGGGGCAATGTCATGGGTTCAACTATGCCCTCCAACTCAGGATACATGTATGTGATATTATGTAGATGCTACATATTGGTCCACCATGGTCTGATAAGCCAAAGAATTGCAGAAGTGATAGTGGAATGCAGTACAGTCCTGATCAGATGTGGGGAATTTTCCCCAAGGTGTAACCTGTAATCCTTTTTATCTCATAAGTGTTCTTGTAAAAGTGTCCACAATTTTTAACATTTGAATATCCTCAAGAGCTGTTAAATGAACTTTCTAAAATAATGGTTTAATAAAAAATAACAACTTACTTGATGCTGCTCTTGCAAAAGATGGACAATCTTCTCCATTTCAATTTAAAGCCTCTGAAAACTCACTGGAGTATCAGCTATGAGTCAATTCTGATCTGATGTAGTGAATGAAAGAATAAGTTATGTCAGTAAGATATGTGATGTATGATTATTGGCATTTATTGCTTAAGTGAACATCCTATAGTATTATTTGTTCAAGAAAAAGCATAGTAACATAAACTATCATTTCTTAGTCATAAAGGATCAAATATCTTCATTTATCTTTGCCTTCTTTTAGTGATTATCTACTATTATAATAACTCAGTATTTTCAATTTCTCTACACAGAAAATATGGAGATCAGAATGGATAAAGATACCTTGTATGCATGTAAAGGTAATATTTAAAACACTATAAAAACTTTTTTATTAATTTTAATGAACATTTACAGAGATTTTGGATATTCATTCATTCATTGTTACACTTTTTTCCCTGCCCCCCCCACCCCTAGTTCTCTCCTCTCTTTGAAAAGCAAAAGAAAACTTCTTCATTGGTATACAATCCCCCTGCCCCCCACCCCGCCCCAAATGCACTCCACTATGCAACCTTAATTCTGGATTCCTGTGATAATCATAATATGCTATCATATATCACTTTTAAACTGTTCTCTCCCTCATCTGTTTCAATTCAGTATACATAATCTATCCAGTTTTTCTCATTCTTACCCCAACCCTGATGTCAGTCACTTTCTACAACAGTGGCACCATGCAGTATTTGTCCTTTTGTGACTGAGATATTTTACTTAGCATAATGTCCTTCAGAGTCACCCATTTTAAATAATATTGCATGAGTTCCTTGTTTTTCAGTGCAGTGTAGTATTCTATTGTGTGAATATACCACAGTTTCTCTATCCATTCATTTGTTGATGGGCACTTAGGTTGTTTCCAACTCCTAGCTATTATGAACAAAGCCATAATGAACATGGATGTACATATATCTGCTTGGATGTCAGTTATGGTCTCTTTAGGGTATATTCCCAGTAGTGGAATTGCTGGGTCAAATTGTATCTCTATTTGCAACTTTTTGAGAAAGCGCCACACCACTTTCTACAATGGTTGCACCATTTTACACTCCCACCAACAGTGAATAAGGGTTCCAGTTTCTCCACAACCTCACCAGCATTTGTTGCTTGCTGTTCTGTTAAATTTTGCTATTCTAACTGGGGTGAGATGATATCTCATAGTTGTTTTGATTTGCATCTCTCTTAGAGCTAGGGATTTTGAACATTTCTTCATGTACTTGTTGGCCATCTGAATGTCTTCTTTGGTGAAGTGTCTGTTCATAACCTGTGCCCATTTTTCAATTGGATTATTTACCTTTATCTTGCTGTGGTGCTCAAGTATTTTATAAATTCTAGATATGTCACTTATCTGACAAAACTTTTTTAAATAAAATTTTTATTTCAATTATGATTTTATTGGAAGTTGACAGAAAGGATATATTTTCATTCATTCATTGTTATTCATTTTCTTCCCTACCCACCCAATTAACTTTTTTGTTTGTTTTATATTCGTTTGCTTATAAAGTTCATATACATTGTGTTTCACAATATTCTTCATTCACATCTTGTTTCATACACTCATTCCCATGCATTGTGTTTTATAAAATAAATCACCATTGGGCCTTGCCCATCATTACCCTGTTTATTCAGGTCCCCATTAGATCCTTCCAATTTTCTTCACTCCCTTCCTCCACCCACCTAACTTTGCAACCCTGTGGTTTTGCCTCTATCACCCGCACCCCTTTGCTCCCACCGTTTCCCTCCTTGCTTCCCTATACATGATTTACTAGTAATCCTTTTATTTTTTAAATAATGGCCTTATGCAGTATTTATCCTTATGAGATTGAGTACATTCACTCAGCATAATGCTCTCCAGTCTCACCTAAGTTATGTAGTAATTTTTGAAAATGTTGCTCCTGAGTGCTACATAGTATTCCATTGTGTGAATGTGCCACAATTTCTCAATTAATGCATTTGTGGTTGGACATTTGGGCTATTTCTATTATCTTGCAATGGTGAATAATACTGCTATGAACATTGGTGTACAGGTCTCTATCTGAGTCTCAGTTCTAATTTTCTTGGGGTTTATTCCTAGTAGTGAAATATAAAAACATTATTAAATCTCTATCATAGCAGAAAAAAGAAGAAAATCTAGCAAAGAGTGAGAGGCCTAGGCACCACCAAGGAAGAACTTTCTGGAGTGGAGTGTGTCCTTCAGGACCCACACTCCTGGGCCTGGAAGCTCCTTGACACTGAGGAAGAAGGTCAGGGTACTGGCAGAGCCATGTTCTCTGGATCCTGCCAGGGAAGACTCTTCCTTTTCTCCTTCAGTTCTGTTAGGTCGGAAAACTTCACATCACAAATCTAATGTTTCCCTCTGTCTTCACATGGTCATCTTCTCTTTGTATCTGTCTTACTTTTTTAGGGCACCAGCCATGATGGTCTAGGGCACACATCATTCCAATATGGCTTTATGTTCACAAATTGGCATCTGCAAAGACTATTTCCAAATGAGTTGACATTAACACGTGCTGGTGGTTAAGCTGGAACATACCTTCTGGAGAGGACACACATTACCTCACGATATGGATAAAGTGCTACCTTTATAAGCCCTGGACCAATAACATTTTCTTGTTCAAAGCAAGGACTGAATATGTGTTTTTGCTGAATGAATTGCTAAATGTTTCTAAAATTCCCAAACTCCAAGTCAAGTACATACAATGCACTGCAAATGCCAACTAAAACACATCCTAGGAGGATGGTAGCAGATCCATCTTCAGAGACAAAGAAAAGTGACTAGGGAAACTATTTACTTAGAGTCAGAGAAGCTTAGTTACTAGCTTCAGGTAGATATTAAGGAGAATTCTCAGAACCATAACACAGAGGAACATTTTTGAAGGATCTAAATCAAAAGTGAGCATGAAGGTGCATGAGCTAGAGCTTGGGCTCCCCCAGGAGTACGCAGGCCAGGGCAAACCTTTCTGTGCAGTCTTTGTCTATATAAACAATTTGAGGATAAAAATATATTACAAAACTCATGGATCCATGTGAAAGATAGTTATTTAGTGAAATGCAGCAAGACTGATGGATAAAGAAGAGACACTGATGTATTTCTTTACAGCCCAATCAGTATCAATGACAGTCCTTCCTTGTGTCCAGACACCATGCCTTCCTATTGTAGTCCAGGAGCCATCCTTTATGTTCATATTGTCGAATGTGCAGGCCCTGGCAAATTTTATATCTTTTGCCATAAGAAAAAGGTAGTAGCACTGTTATTACTTACAATTTCATTGCTATAACATAAAATATAAATAGAACCTATTTATATTGAAATCAGATATATCTTTTGGCCTCTGCAGTTCCAAAAGGCTGATTATTTAAGGCTGGTAACAGCATTACTTCTGAAATTACATCTTCCATCCTGTCGTCTATGAATGCTTGTCTCAATGGCTTTCACAAAGTTTGTCACTGTGCTTCGTTGATGATGACCAAAAATGCAAGTGTTACCCATAGTATTCAGGGAAACATGAACACTTATTCACTTTCCGGTCATGTGAAAGTTTTCTTTTTGAATTCTGAAGCCTAAACATATGATAATATATCTTCCAACCCTGTCTTCTCTTGCCTTTAGATGCCAATCACAGCACCATCTTTTTTTAAAAAAAAAATTAAATTGTGATTTTAACAAAGGCTTACAGATATGTTGAATTTTCATTCATTCATTCATTGTTACACATTTTTCCTCCCTTCCCCTCCCCAGTCCACTTTGCAATGCACCTTTTGTTCCAGATTGTTGTCATATATATAACGCCCCATCAGAAATTCTTTTCAGATAGTTCTCTTCATATGTTCCAATACAGTGTTCTTTGTCCATCTATCCTTTTCCTATTCTCCCTCCCAAGCACTATCCCCCTACCCCGTCAGCTCTATTTTATAAATACTGCATTGTTATGCAGTATTTGTCCTTTTGTGACTGAGTTCTTTCACTTAACATAAAGTCTTCCAGGCTCACCCCTGTTTAGTGTTTTACTCATTTATTCTTTTTCATTTCTGTGTGATACTCTATTGTGTGAATCAGCCCTGAACACCATCTCCAAAGAGACAATGGGGCAAGGCCTCCTTTCCAGTGAGAGGAGTCATTCTATTCTTGCAAGGATTGTTAGTTACTTATTAACATGGATCTCAAAGAGCAAGTATTCATGATTGGAGGCAAAGGAGAACATCACTCGAGTGGGTTAATTGAGTTGTGTTAATATAGTCTTTTGGAGCAAAGGCACAGTCACAACGAGCCTTAAGAGAGGATAAAGTGACTGTGCTGGATGGCTAAAGCTTTGTTGAGAGTAATCCCAAGTAACTGTGTCTGTTAAAGAAATATCTTACAATCCAGTGTCTCTGATCTGCTGGTCAGGTGGATGTCCTAGAGTCTGGCCATCCATAGGTTAGAAGAGCTCCAAAGATTAAAACATCTCAGTGCATCTGGTCAACTCCCATGCACTGGGTTGAGGAAAGAGGATTTGATAATATCTTGTTAGGGAGGTTGATATGACTGATGTAAACCAATTCTGTATACAGCAGAGAGAGAGATGTCCCTTAAGAGAGATATGCCAAATTGAGTAGCCACATGAAATTGGGGAGGAGCACATTGATTACCTGGGTAACAGGACAGGACCTTCTGGTAATAGGACAAACTTAACATCTCTAAAGAGAATGAGATATGCCCCTGTCCCCATCACAAAAGTATTTCATGATTTCTCCTGTGATCTGATAAACCAAAGAATTTTGTGTATTCACTCCAATCCTACTGCCACATTTCTAGAATTAAGTCCAGAAAAGATAGACGAAAGCAATACTGGCAGTTCTTAGGTGCCATCAAGTTGACCATGACTCATAGTGACCCTATGAACAACAGATCAGAAATTTATCCTATCCTGCACCATTCTAACTATTCCTACTATGCACAAGCCCATTATTGTAATCACAACATCAGCTTATTGACCGTAGTTGAGGGTCTTCCTCTCTCTCACTGATGTTTTGCCTTTCTCAGCATTATGTCTTTTTCCAAGGACTGGCAACATACCTAAAGTATATGAGACAAAGCTTCATCATCTTTGCCTCTAAAGAGCACTCTGGTCTCACATCCTCCAAACAGATCAGTTTGTTCTTTTGGAAATACATAAGATATTTGATACTCTTGACCAAAATCACAATCTAAAGACATCAATTCCTCTACTGTCTTCCTTATTCATGTCCTACTTTCAGATGCACAGGAAGTAAGTGAAAACACTATTAACCATGGTTTGGATCAGGCATGCCTTGGTCTTAAAACTGGCATCGTTATTCTTTAGTCCTTTGCTTTACTCCTTGATGACAGATTTTCCCAGTGAAATACATTTTTTTTACTTCTTAATAGCTACTACAAGATGGATTGACATATTAACTGTAACAATGGGCTCCCGTATATTGGAGGTTGTGAGGATGGCCCAAGATAGGGCAACATTCTGTTCTGTTGTTCAGAGGGCTGCCTTGAGTTGTAATCTTGACTGGTCAACACCTCACAACAGCAAGCTACCATGGCGGTTGATTATGGATTAAAATGAAATTGATGGAAGCTTCAATATTTTATCCATCTATCATGTTCATATCGATTCAGTGGTTTCTGTTGGTGTTAAGTGCCACCAAGTCAATTACGACTCATAGTGACCCTATGAACAAGAGATCTACGCCACCCTCCCAGTCTGTGGCACTCGAGCTGATTGTTGCACTTACTATGTCAATCTACCTGGTTGAGAGTCTTCATCTCTTTCACCATCCCTCCACCTTTCCAAGCACGATGTTCCTCTCCAAGAAATATCCTCCTTTAGCAACCTGCGCAAAGTATGTGAGATGAAGCTTTTTCATCTTTGCCTCTAAGAAGCATTCTGGCTGCAGCCTGTCGAAGACATTATCTGTTTGTTCTTTTGGCAATCCATTCAGTATTCTTCTCCAACACAACTCAAAAGCATCAATTCTTCTGTCATTCTTATTCATTATGCAGCTCTTGGATGCAAAGCAAGTTGCTGAAAAGACTATGGTCTGAATCAGGCATACCTTAGTCCTCAAACTGACATCATTGCTCCTCAATAATCTGAAGATGTCCCTGACTACAAGCTTTCCTAGTGTAATACATCTCTTGATCTCCTGACTTCTGGTACCAAGTGTACTGATTGTGGTTCCAAATAACATGAAGTTGTTGACTGTTTCAATCTTCTCTACATCTATTCTGATGTTGAATATCAGTCCAGTGGCAAGAATTTTTATTTTCTTGATGGTGAGACTCAAACCATATTGAAGGCTACAGTGTTTAACCCTCTGCAGCAAGTGCTTTAAGTCTTCCTCACTTTCAGCAAGCAAGTTTGTGTCATCCACCTACTGAAGGGTTTTAATGAATCTTCCTCCAATCTGGATGTCACATTTTCCTTCACAGAGTTCAGCTTCTCCAATAATTTGCCCAGTATAAAGATTAACAAGGTATGGAGAAAGGATACAACCCTGACATACTCTTTCCCTAATTTTAAACCTTGAGGAGTAGCATTCACTTCCTAAACAGCATACCTCTGGAAACTCTGAACTTTCATAAATGTCGATGATTATATAGGGTCTTTCAGCCTTTTGTTCATAGAGTCACTATGAGTAGTGCTCCACTCAAAGGCAATCAACAACAACAACAACAGTATTCCCTTGCTCTGTTGGCACAATAGCCTCTTGGTCTAGGTCCAGGTTTTGCACAAGCATGATTAAGTCTTTGGATTCCCATTCTTCTCATTGTTCACAATAATTTCCTGTGAGCCACATAGTCAAGTGCTTTTGCATAGTCAATAAAATACAAATAAATATCATTCTTCTGGTATTCTTTGCTTTCAGCCAAGATCCATCTGACATCAGCAATGATAACCTTGGTGTCAAGGCTTCTTCTAAATATATCTTAAACATTTGGTAGTTTTCTATTTATTTATCCAGTTGTTGTAGTTGTGTACCATCAAGTCAGAACTAACCTGTAGCTGACCCTCCGTGAGGTTTTCAGAAACAGTTAATTACACAGGAGGAAATTGCCCATCCTTCTCCCACAGAGCAGCTGGTGGATTCAAACTGAGGGCCTTTGGGATTGCAGCACAGTTTCTTACCACTAGATCACTAGTAAGGAATATTGTTTTCTTGATGTTCATATGCAGTCCCTATCGAAGACTATATAATCTTTGATCTTCTGCAGTAAGTATTTTAAGTCTTCACTTTTGCAAGCAAGGTTGTGTCGTATGCACAACATAGGTTGCTGATAAATTTTCCTCCAAGCCTAATGCTACATTTTTTTCCGTAGAGTGATGTTTATCAAATTATTTGCTTATCATACATATTGAATAAGAATGAAGAAAGGATACAACTCTGATGCACACCTTTCTTGACTTTAAACTGTACAATGTACCCTTATTCTGTTTAGACAACTACTTCTTGGTATACTTCTTGTATAGTTTTTGCATAGCACAATTTGAACACTATACAATATTCTGGGATTCTCATTCTTCTCTATGTTAGCTATACTTTATTATGATCCATACTGTAAAATGCTTTTGCAAAGTCAATAAAACACAAATAAATCTCTTCTTTTGTGTGTTCTTTGTTTCCAGTCAAGATCCAAATGACATCAGCAATTGATATCCCTTATTCCACAGCCTTTTCTAAATCCAGCATGATTTTCTAGCAGTTCCTTCTCAAGGTTCTGTCCTTTTAGATAATTCTTAGTTGTGTTTTATTTTAATATGATAATAATAATATTGTTTTATCTCTTCTGTACTCTGTTGGATCTCCCCTTTTTTGGAAAGAGAACACACAAATATGGGTCTATTCTGGCCAATTGGCCAAGTAGATGTCATCCAAATTTCTTAGCATAGGCTACTAAGCACATTCAGAGTTGCCTCTGTTCATTGAGATGCCCCAATTGCTGTTCTATCCATTCCCGAGGTCTTGTTTTTTGCTGATGTCTTTAGTGCAGATGGACTTCTTCATTCAGTACCATTGATTTTCATCATGTGCTACTTTGTATTCTTTTTGGTGGTGGTGGTTGTTGATTTCCATCAGAGTGATTGGATTTTCTGAATCACTCAAGATTTTGCATGTAGAATCCTTCAATATTGTAACTCGAGGTTTGAATTTGTTTAGTTTGAGAAATTTTCAGTTATTTGCTCAATGTTCCATTTTATAACTTCAGCTCTTTGCACATTTAATTGTAATTCTTTGTCTTCTTAATTTGTCCATTGAAGCATTCTGTTCAACTCTTACTTCAGTATTCTTTCTCCTTTTGTGGCTTTGAATTTCAGGGCAAATTTCAGAGTCTCTTACGATATCTATTTTGATCTTTCTTCTCTGTCTTTGTAATGACTTTTTTCTTTCTTCATGAATGATATCTTTGATGTCATCCCACAACCCCGGTTTTCAATCATTAGTGTTCAATACATCAAATATGTTTTTCTTGATGTGGTTTTAAATTCATTTGAGATAGACTCAAGGCTGTATTTTGGTTCTCATGGACTTGTTTTCACTTTCCTTATCTTCAACTTGAACTTACATATAAGTAGTTAAAGGTGTGTTCCATCGTCAAATCCCTGGGAAACAGGCTTTAAAGGAGCTTCCAGACTAGGGCAGACAGACTAAGACACACTTTACCATTTACTTCCATAATATCAGGTATTCAAAAACCCCACGAATTATGGAAGAACATTGTTAGAAATAGTGCCAGAAGGTGAAGTCCTCAGTCTCCTTAAGACAGAGCCAGCTGTAATGATGCAGATGGAGTAGAGCTTTCACCTAGGGAAGGATCTTCATTTTCTGACATTGGAAAGACTCGAAATTAGGAGAAATAACTGCAAGCAACCGTTAGTAACTGGAAGGTAGAATGTAAGATATACGAATCTAGAAAAACTGGAAGTTGTATAAAATGAAATAGAACACAGAGTAACATAGGCATTAGTTACTTGAGATGAACTGGCATCGGCTATTTTAAATCAGACAATCATATGATCTACTATGCTGAGAATGACAAATTGAAGAGGAATGATGTCACATTCATCATAAAAAAAAGCATTTCAAGATCTATCCTAAAGGGCAATATTGTGAGTTATAATATATTATTCACATGTATATGAAGACCTGTTAATATAACTGTTACTCAATTATGCACGCCAACCACTAAAGCCAAAGAGGAATAAAATTGAGGATTTTTACTAACTTTAGCAGTCTGCAATTGCTGGTGTATGTAGTCAAGATGAATTAATAATAATTGGTAAGAGAAATGCAAAAGTTGGAAACCAACAAGAAGGAATGATGGTTGGACAGCAAGGACTTGGTGACAGAAATGAGGCTGGAGATCATCTTGCATGCTAGAATTTTGTACAATTATTTTTTTCACTGCAAATACTTTTTAACAAAACATAAATGGCAACAATACACTTGGACCTCACCTGATGAACTACTCAGGAATCAGATCGATGATATCTATGGAAAGAGTTGTTGGAGCAGCTCATTATCCGCAAACAAAACAAGGGCAAAACTAACTCCTGTTACTTTCCATTAGGAAGAATAACAGGTCCAAAAGAAACAGAATCTCTAAGTGAATAATATTGAAACAACAGATTGAATGGAAACTCTCAGTGGATGCCAAATAAACTACATCACAAATGTCCTATTGTTGTAAAAGAGAAAGGATGATACCCCTTATGGATTTCAGGTTTTTTTCTTTTTCTACTGAGTCACACTGGAAATCAGTGTGCAATGAATTAAGCATGCAATAGAGCTGAGGGAGACACAGAAGTCACATAAAGAAAAATCAATGGGGCGTCAGGCAGGAGACACAAGGTTGGTCCTCCTGAGAGGGAAGCTGACTACACTTGTTTAGTGACCAAGCACTGCTCTGGGTAGGAGACTAGCAGTCAATGGCATCCTATCTTTGTGGGAATCTTCCCAGTCTTTTGGGTTAAAGTTGTCCAAATCTGATTCCATCTGTTTCAGCAAAGGAGAGCCCTAATATTTTCCTCACATGCCTTTAGAAATAAGATTTGCCTTCCAGTGAATGTTATAACAGTTAATCGAAATCGTTTCTACAGAGTGCTAAATGATAGTCATATGCAAGCAGGTATCAGAGTGTGTCTAGATTCACTGTTTTGAAAACATTCATCTCTTGCTATATACCCGGCATTCAGCATGACTGACAAATTGGGACTGTTTGAAAGATCTCCTAAAACACAGAGGAATTGTATAAAAACACAAGGATGGAAGCTAAATATCTTTTTAAAAATGTAGAAATATAGAAATGAAAAAAAACAACACACCAACCAAAAACTGAGTTGTTGATACTTAAAACTTTGTTCAAGGAAGCACCTTGAGTTGTCTTGAATTCTCTATTTCAATTACTCAAGAAAACTTGTTTTAAAGACAAGTCAAAACTGGATGAAATATGTTTACGGCATTGAAGTCTATGGGGGAGAGAATAGTCTAAAAGTATTATATTTTAGGGCATTATTTTTATCTTAGGAGTAT
>NW_006399825.1:4926757-4957843 GCF_000299155.1 Elephantulus edwardii | reverse complement strand
GGCTGCTCTTTAGAGGCAAAGATTCTGAGACTTTGTCTGACATACTTTGGTCATGTTGTAAGGAGAGACTGGTCCTTGGAGAAGGATTTCATGCTTGGAAGGGTGGAGGGCAGGCACAGGAGGAGAAAGTCCTCTATGAGGTGGATTGATTCAGTGACTGGGGCAATCGGGATGAGTGTTGGAGGCAGTGAGATTGGCACAGGACAGAGCAGAGTTTAGAGCTGTTGTACGTAGGGTCACTATGAGTCACAAGCGACTTGACGGCACTTAACAACAACAACAACATTTGAAGTTGGGTGTAAAGATGTTATTCTTCTATTCATATGTCTTATGAAAAGGGTTGAACAAATACAATCTCCTTATATCAGGGAGATAGATTGACATAGTGACTGCAACAATGGGGCTTAAGCATAGCAGAAATTGTGAGGAAGTTGTAGGATCAGGCAAGTTTTCCTTTTGTTGGGCTTAGGATCACAGTTCAGACTGGACTCAAAGGCACCTTATACAGTAGACCTGTCTGTTGGGGTAGTGTATAATGTATAGGTCTGCCGATTGGAAGGTAAGCAGTTCAAGCTCACTCGGCCCTCTTCAAAAGGAAAAGAAAAGGATAGACACTGTCCTCCCATAAGATTTTTAGCCTCCAAAATCAGATGGTGGATTGCCGTGGGTCAGAGTCAATTCAATGGCAGTAGGTTTGGATTTTTTGTTTGTTTTGTTAGACCTCTCTATGAACTTCATAAGAAGTATATTCTTCAGAGTATTGAACTGAACAATCATAAGTTGTTGTTGTTGCTTATTGCTGTCAACTTGAGCATGACTCATAGCAACCCTATGAACAAAAGGCCTGAAGCCTTTCTATAACTATTGTCATTTCTCCACGTTCATAGAGTTTCCAGAGGCATGTGGTTTAGGAAGTGGATGCCACTCCTACTTCCAAATCGGTATTAAACTGGTCGCTCCACCAAACACTGTCTACCATGGGCAGCCATTATGGCATGTGACCCCCAATGACGCAAGGTTCAGCTTCACAGCAAACTCATATTACCTCAGTACAGCAAATTGACAGAGGAGCGCTATAAAACGTAAAAGAATGCTCCTCAATCAACATTTAAATATATCTATCTATCTATCTATCTATCTATCTATCTATCTATCTATTATCTATCTATCTATCTATCTATCTATCTATCTATCTCCTGAAGCCTTTCTATAACTATCCTTCTTTCTCCAAGTTCATAGACTTTCCAGAAGCATATGGTTTAGGAAGTGGATGTCACTCCTGCTTCCAAACCTGTACCAATCTGGGAGCTCCACCAAATATTGCCCATCATGGGTAGACAATTATGGTGTTTGACACACCTATGGTATAGCTGTCCATCATCACAGCAACTCTAAGTTACTTCAGTAGAGCAAATAGACAAATCACCACTGGACCAACTTAAAAGAATGTTCATCCCCAATAAATTAACATTTTGCCCGAGGGGCACAGGTCTGCAGGCTCTACAGCATTTTTAAATACTGGTACACCCAAATGTTGGTGGACTAAGAGCCAGAGACCCCCAATTCATCTGGCAAGTCCCATCTTCTGACACCCACTTGGGGACGAAAATAAAGCCACAAGAGCCCCAAGCCTTCTATACGTGTCCCTCCTCCAGACATGAAACACCATCATATCATCCAGCGTAAAAACCGATTCATAACACAATAGCCATCAGCCTGCAGGTGGAGCCAAGTATTACAGCACTTTTAAATAGCGGCATCCCCAAACGCTGGTGGACTAAGAGCCAGAGACCCCAAGTTCTTAAAAATTGTTTAGTATAAATATGAAATTTAATCACTTGCAAACTGTGGTTAATAACAGGTAGGGGTGTGTGTGTTTGTGACTTCTGTGAGACCTGACCAAGTTCACCATCAACATGTATAGTGTCATTATAAGGCTGTCCTCCAGCTGGAAGCATTTTCAGGCTGGTGCAGAACCCCACTGGCTTTTACATTTAGGGCCTTGTTGGTGCACAACCAATACAACTGTACGAGGAGGCCCCGATCCCAACATCTCTCTTGTTACTTTCCTTGTACAGCTTGTTGCAGCCCCACATCAGTTGACGGAGCCTGATGATATTGCCATGAATGTAGACACTGTCTTATTCTCTGTTATATCTCCAGAGCCTGGCACAGAGCAGATGCTCAACAAATAGCTATTGGTTGAATGAAAAGTGAAGGGGAAAAATTACACAGTGCAATAAAAGAAAAAGAAATTGAAAGGGAACTTGCAATGGAAAAAAAAATAAAAACAACCTAGCTCTCTAGAGCATTTTTGTGGCATGTCAAATATTGGAGAGTTTTTCTATTTTTAGGATTAATTACTCTATGTGACAATATGCTGTTATATGCTAAAATGCTTATGCTTCAAAGAGTGTAAAATAACCTTGAAGTTAGGAACAGCTAGAAAGCTAAGTGTTAATTTTCAAGGGCTTGGAGTGTAAGGTCCAGAAATCAAGAAGAACAAGACAGGAAGTCGCCTTTGCTGATTTTCTTTTTGTCAGCTTGTGAGTGCCCTGAAAGAGTGCAATTTAGGCTTGGCAGCAATCAGTTGCACAGAGCCATTACACTAACACTTTGGGGGTGGGGGGAAGTTCGAGGAGCTTGTGCTTTAGAATTACTCAAAAGTCGATTGGAGCTTACATGTGGAATTTCAAGCAAGTCTAGTTGGTATGCAACCTTCTCTTCCTTTTCTCATTCTGTTGCCCAAAGTTGAGTTTCACGGATGCTGACAATGGAAAGAACTTGGACTGGACACTGACAAATAGGCTGTAAACAAGGACTGGGAGAAAAAGAAATCACATGGCCTTGAGACGTTTGCATTTCTTATTTTTGTGACACAGTTGGTTTAAGTAGTTTATTCCTATTCATAAAAAAGGGAAATTTTATGTCTTGGCAAAATAACAAATGGCTGTCCATTTCAACCAATTGGAATCTAGCTCAGACCTACTCTCTTCTGAGTCTGAGAGGCCAGCAAGACCCTTATTGACAACCCAGGATGTAGACTAGTTCCTTAAGCCAACATTCTCAACCAAATACTTTTCTGTGCACATATTCAGAAAATGTGATCTGTTTTAAAAGGAGTAAAATAGTATTAAGGAATTAGAGCCATTAAAACCAAAACATGCAGTTCCTTCACAGGTTGACCACAAGGTAACTTCCTGAAATGAAAAGTTCAAGTTCACTTAACGCATGGATCAACAGTCACTCAATGGGTGGAAATAATGCCTTTTGAGAAGCAACCCTGAAATAACCTGGTTTTTAAAAACATCAGCTTCTTTCCTCTCCTGAGGCCAAAGGTGTGTTTCTAGTTGCTTTAAGGTGGATACATGTTATACCAGGATCCTGAAAGAATGAAATATCATTAACAAGATTTACCCAAGAGCTACTGAAATAGAAAAACTATGTGTGTACCGATCTGTTTCCCAAGAACGAGGTTGAATCAAACATCTGTTAGGCTCCTCTCCCCTTCCTCCACCCTCCCCAATGGGTAATGACATCTGAAGCGCTTAAGCTTTGCACATTCCTTCACTAATTAAATTCCTGCAAAGCTGTCTCATGAATCAGGTGCTTTGTGGAGCAAGAACACAGACCCTGCTTTTGTGTCGCTGGTGCCTGCCCAAGTATAGGTAAGAGCTGGATGAACACTTGGCCTGCTCAAGAGCCTTTTCAGAAAGATCTTAAGAATTCCATTTTCCCCCAAAGATCTTGTACTGCTTTTCACTCCCTGTTCTGTCAGAACAAAATTGACAAAGAACAAAAATGAAGAAACAAGAGGAGTTAAGTTGTATGGATTCAGGAAGTGCAAATGCTAATTTTTAAAAGGTCAAGGAACACTATTGCTATTTCTAGGACTGCAGTGAAAATAAGGAGAACGTTAACTGCTTGTTCCCAAACTGAAGTCCTTCTGTCAGAGTCATTCATTCATTTGGTAAGTAAATGTACACTGAGTGTGCCTCTATGCTCCTCACTGTGTTGAGTCTGAGAGCTAAAACTCAGTCCTTGGCCTCCTGGAGCTTCCATTCAACATGCCAGGACCTTAGGACATTTATCCAAAACAGTATAACACTTTCAGAACCAGAAGGTGGGATAGTCACTGGAGAGTCAGAGGAACTGTGGAAGGAAGTTTCAGTTGATGGAAACCTATCGTGGATTGAATACCGTACCCCTAAAATATATGTCTGGACCATGATTCTCAGTGAATTGGGTGTAATGTAATGATGTAATTTGTCATATATGTAATGACATAGCTACCCTATGATGTGATTAGCTAATCTGTACCCTTACTTAAGACACAGCCTCAATCTAATGTAAGGGAGTTTCCCTTGGGTGTTCCTTGAATCATCTTTTATCCTACAAGAGATAAAAGGAGAGAGGTAAGCCAAGAAGGAGTGATCTCAGTACAACCAAGAAAGAAGAGCCTGGAGTGGAGCGTGTTGTTTGGACCTAGGGTTCCTTTGCTGAGAACCTCCTATAACTAGTGGAAGATTGTTACCAGAACACAAAGATATCTCCAAGATATGCTAAGGCCACAGATGTCAAACTAAAAAGAGGAATTTCAACTTCCAGCCTCCTAAACTGTGAGAATACATTTCTGCTTGTTAAAGCCATCCACATCAGGTATTTCTATTACAGCAGCACTAGATAACTAAAGAGAACACCTTAGACCAGAGTCAGGCAGGAACTATCTCAATCAAGAGTGATTATTAAGTACTATGAAAGAGGAAAATTTCCATTGAGATGGATCAATACAGTGACTGCAGCAATGGTCTCAAGTGTATCAGAAATGGTGAGGACGGCATACGGTAGGAAAGGATTCAGATCTGTTGTTCATAGGGTCACGATAAGTCATACTCTAGTCAATGGCACCTAACAACATGTACTATAAAAATAATATGAAAGGCTGTTGCTATTGTTTGATGCTTCTGAATTGACTCCAATAGTAGTAAACCCAAATACGACAGAACTAAACCTCCTGCCTTATCCTACACCATCGTCACAATCTCTATACTGCATAAGCTCATTGTTATAGTTACGATGTCAATCCAGCTCATGGAGGATTTTCCTCTCTTCTGCTGACCTTCAACTTAAACAAGCATAATAGTCCCTTCCTAGAACTGGCTCCTCATGACAACATGCCTGAAGTATGTAAGCTGAAGTCTCACCATCCACGCCTTTAAGGAACACTCTGACTACACTTCTTCCAAGATAGATTTGTTTGCTATTTTGACAGCCCGTGGTATATACCCTGCTCTTCACCAATACTACAAATACTACGAATCAAAGACATTGATTCTTCTCCTGTCTTTTTTATTCATTGTCCAACTTCCACATGCATATGAAGCAACTACAAATACCATGTCTTGAGTCAAGTGCACCTTAGTCTTTAAATGCAAGCAATGTTGTGTGTGGTAACTGGCCAGTGAAAGATATACTAATTCAGAGAACAAGAAGCCTGTCCCAATGGTCAGAAATGTCTGTACCAAAGAGAACAAAAGAGAAAATCCAAATGTGTTCTGCATTAGATAGAAAGGAGCAGGAAGGGAACCACCAAATCATTTCAATTAGGAAAAATTATATGCACAGAGGAGTTAGCAAAACAACAACAAAAACCCCACCCCACTGTTGTTGAGTTGATTCTAATGTATAGTGACTGTAAGACAGGATAGAACTACCTCGTGGGTTTCCTGAGGATGTAAATCTGCACAGAAATAGACTCCGTCGGCTTTTTCTCAGAGAAGCTGGTAAATAGAAACCATGGACATTTTGGTTAATATTTGAGTGCTTAACCACTGTGCCACCAGAGTTCCTTACACACAAAGGCATAAATGATCAGGAACTATTTCACAATTTCTCTTTTCAAACCTTCTTACATCTTCATTTTTCATTCTCTTTCACAAAGAGGGCAGACACAATCAATGTGCCCACAGCAGAAGCTCAGGACTATAGACCTCTTCACTCTTCATGTATCTGTATCTTTCTCTTTCCTTCCTATGACTGCACTGAAACTATCTCTCTGCATCTCTTTCTGCATCTATGAGACTGGTATCCCTTCTGTGCCCTGAAACAAATGTAAGTAAATGGCAAGATGTGGTGCACATTTTTGCCTAAAGAACTAGGTATATGAGCAGAAGTGGCTCACCTGAGTTAGAACAGCTGCTCTTTTCTTTAACCAAATAGTTTATCACGTCACCCAAGCAGAACCACTTCTGCTGTCCGTATACTCCATGTAACTTCATGCTTCTATGAGTTGGCAAAAGTTTTCCTTTCTACCTGGAAATCTTTCTACCACTTGTATGTCTTGATGATTCCTACTAACCCTTTCATATTCCGCTCACTGGACACCATTAAACTAGAATAAAGAATTAAGGAAACTTTAAATAATAGCTAACATGTTTAATTTTTTCCACATAAAAGAATTCTGAAAGTAGGGCAGACCATAGCTATATAATGGGCATGATCAGAAGGGACCCATGGACCTTAGGTTTTTCTGCTTTTCCATCCTTGGTCTCAGGATCTTACTCACAAATACTTCTAAGGGTCCAAAAATGGCTGCTGAAGCTCTAGTTCTTGTGTCCACATTCAGACAGGGAGGAAAAAGAAGAGAAAGTAGCAGACAAGTTCTGGCTGGTTGTCTTGTCTTCTTTTTCTCTTCTAGAATTCATCAAATTGCTTGTTTATCTCTCTTTGATCAGAACTTACAGAATTATTAGGAAACTTGAGAAGTGTAATTTTTCAGCTTAACATAGTGTCACATGAAATAAAAGTTGGCATTACATTAATAAGAAAGGGGTAGGTGGGTAGTAGACAACTCACTCACTCATTGTCATCAACTTGGAACTTACTCCTAGCTGACCTCCTGTTGAGCATCCAGAGCTGTAAATCACAGAGTAGATTGCCCAGCAGCTGCAGGTGGATTTCAATGTCCAGAAATACACTCCCTTCGGGTTAGCAGTATGACTCCCTATGGACTACACTACCAGAGTTCCCTACTAGACAGCTCACTCATTTCTATTGACTTAAAGCTGACCTTCAAACAAATTTTTAGAGGATGTTGATTGTGTGGGAGGAGATTACCCATCTTTCTCTCTTGGAGCAGCTGGTGGATTAGAACCTCCCACCTTTGGATTGGTAGCTCAACTCCCTCATCACTATGGCACAAAATTATTAGTCATTAAATAACACCTTCTCTTGTAAGTTTTCCTGAATGACTTTCTTTTTGTTATCTAGCTATTAGGCAATTCCTTTCTGTCCCTGTCATATTCCAAGTGTATCTCTGTCAAAGAAGAATTGATGCCTTTGAGTTGAGGTGCTAGAAAAGAGTCTTGAACATACTACTGACTGCCAGGAGAACAAATATGTCTGTCTTAGAGAAGGTGAAACCAAGTTTGTCCTTGGAAGCTAGGATTTTGAAGGTCAGTTTCACATACTTTGGTCATGTGACCAGAAGGGACCAGTCCTTGAAGAAGGACATCATACTCAGAAAGGTGAAAGGACATCACAGGAGAGGAAGACCCCGGGTGAGATGAATAGACATTATAACTGTGGCAATGAAATTAGGTATATTGGAGTCAGTGAGACTGCCTTAGGATAGGATAGGGGTCAGAGCTGTTGTACGTAGGGTCACTATGAGTTGCAGGCGACTCAATGGCGCATAAGAACAACAACATACTATTTGTCATCATCTAGTTTGCTTGCTCCTAATCTCTGGTGATTATAAACTCTAACATTAGGCACCATTGATATATAAGTTTCCTAACAGAGAGCCTAGAAAATGAGTTTCTAAATAATTTATTGTAATATAGCATCTCCTGGGTGTGGGTTTTACACTTATGTCTCCTGTTTTTTGGAACATTTATATTTTCACAGAGAAAACACTAAGAATACCTAGAAGGTTATTCTAAAATACTACAAACTACCACTATGATTGGTGCCAGTTTGGGGGGGAGGGGAGAAAGTGCATCGCTTTGAAGCTAAATCTAGAAAAACAGTATTGAAATGCTGATTTTTATTTCCCTGAGTTTTCACTCAAATGGGTCATCTCTTTGGTGTCTGTTTCTAAGGAATTGCCTGCCATGTAGTGATGGTAAGGACACTTTGACCTGGCTGTCACAATTTAAAAGGGTCAAAACATGAATTTGAATTAATCTTATTTCAAATGGCACTTATAGTTTTGACAAATGCAAATTGCTGGGGTGGGGGGAAGGAGATGGCTGCTAAGAACAAGAAAGAAATATGATCTCATAGCTCAATGGAAGTCACATTTGAATTATACTTTTAAGTCTGGCTCTGTCTTTTTGTGAGAATAAGAAACAGAGAGAGAGCATTTTAAATGAAATATTGAAGGCCAGGACACAAGGAAATCATACTAATGTGACATGAAACCTTTAAGAACTGTGGTATAAGGTACAACTAAAAGCCTCAGCATCATCAATGACTTTCTTTTTTGTCTTATATCTCCCCCCAAATCCCCTGAGTCTGTTTCTTTCTTTCCATTTTAACTCTCTTCAAGCTCACACAGGCTCTCAACACTTGGCTCTTGTCAACTGTCAGCCCTAACTCATGGAGATCAATACATACTCTGGTTAATTTCCAGAAGTAGATAGCCAGATCTTTCTTCCTAGTCCATCTTTGTCTAGAAGCTCCCTGGGAACCTATGCAATATCGCAGCAACACACAAGCCTCCATTAGCAGGCAGGTGAGAGTTGCATAGAAGGCACATCCACTCGGAAGCAAACCCCGGTCTACAAAGGAGAGGTGGCAATCTACCATGGAACCACCGGTACCCCTATTTGTGACACTTTATTGTTGTGTGCTGTCAAGTTGGAACCAACTCATAGTTGACCCTCTAGTGGGTTTTCACAGACAGTAAATCACATAGAAAGAGATTATTTATCCTTCTCCTGTGGAGGAACTGGTAGATACAAACCATGTGCATTTGGGTTAGCAGCAAACACCACTAGTCCACCAAAGCTCCCTCGACACTTCACCATCTACCGAGGGTCCTCCCTCCAGACAATTCACCCTCTGCTGTCCTTCTTTATCCTCTCTTCCACATCTCCCACTGTCTTGTATTGAGTCTTGGCTTCTTATAACATCATGAGTTAGAATGTCCTCAATTTGATCATATTTTAAGTCATATTTTAATCCTTCATTCTAGCCTCTTCTCCCCTAGACTCTAACTCTAGACCTCTGATTACCAAATGGGCTAAGTAATTATTAACTATCTTGGGCCTGCAAGTCCATTAGGCACATAAATAGAGCCTGTGATACATTTGTTGTTGTTAAGTGCTATTGAGTTGTGTATGACTCATAGCAACTCTATGAACAACTGAACTGAATGCTTCCTATCCTGTACCATCATCATCATCTCTGACACACTAGAGTTCATTGTTGAAGTCACTGTGTCAATCCATCTCACTGGAGGTCTTTCTCTCCCTCTCCTTCATGGACTGACTCTTGCATCTTTAAAAGCATGATGTCTCTTTCCATGGAATAGCCGTGACTAGCTACATGTCCAAAGTATGAAAAATGAGGCTCCGCCATCTTTGCCTCCAAGGCATTCTGGCTGCACTTTTCCCAGGACATAGCTATTTGTTTTTTTGGTAGTCTCTGGGATATTCTGTACTCTTCTCCAGGGCAAAAACTCAAAGGTATCACTTCTTTTTCTGTTGTCCTTATTCAAAGTCCAGCTCTCTGACACATAGCAGGAAATTGAGAAGACCGTGGCCTGACTCAGGCACACCTTAGTCTTCAAATAGATCATTGCTCTTCAGCATTTTAGAGAGGTCCCTGACGGCAGACTTGCCTAATTCAACACAGCTCTCTATTTCCAGACTGCTGGTACCAAAGAGGTTAATTATTGAGCCAAGTAAGATGAATCTATCAACAGTTTCAGTCCTTTCTCCATTTATCATAATGTTGACAACAGTCAACATTATTTTGGCAAAATGTAGACCAAACAGTATAATTATGTTGTTTGATCCACCAGAATCAAAATATGACCTTGGGTCTATCCCAGTTGAATTTAAGAATCAACTCAAGAACAGGTTTGAGGCATGGAACACCAATGATCGAAGGCCATAGAAACTATAGAAGGACATCAAAGATATCATTCATAAAGAGAGCAAAAGTTTATTACAAAGAAAGAGGAGAAACAAAAACCCAAAATGGATATCAGAAGAGACTATGGAAATTACACTGAAGCATCGAGAAGCCAAAACAAAAGGAAAAGATGACAAAGCAAAAGAGATGATCAGATTTCAAAGGGCACTGTGAGAAGACAAAGTAAAATATTATAACAACATGTGCAAAACGCTGGAGTCAGAATACAAAGGGAAGAATGTGCTTGGCATTCCTCAAGCTGAACAAATTGAAAGACAAATTCAAGCCTCAAGTTGCAATATTGAGAGGTAATATGGGCAAAATTTTAAATGATCCAGGCAGTATAAAAAGAAGATGGAAGAATACACAGAATCACTGTACCAAAGAGAATTAGTTGATACTGAAAAATATAAGAAATATCAAATGAACAATAGCTAATGCTAATGAAGGGTGAAGGCATTACAAAAAATAAGGTCCTAGGAATCAATGGAATACCAATCTAAATGTTTCAATGAACAGATTTAACCCAGAATGTGCTCACAAATTATGCTAGGAAATTTGGAGGAAAACTGCCTGGCTGACTGGCTGGAAGAGATATGTATTTATCCCCATTCCCAAAAAAGGTGATCCAATAGAATGTGGAAATTACTGAAAAATATCATATCTCATGGAAGCAAAATATTGTTGACGATCATTCAAAAATCAGTGGAACAGTACATAGACAGGGAACTACCAGAAGCTCAAGCTGGGTTTAGAAGAGGCCTCAGCACCAAGGATGATATATTTTAGAATCCATAAAGATGTCTTAATTTTAATTTCTTTTAAAATCAAAGGGAAAAGCCAATATTATGTGTAATTATAATTAATATATAGTAATAAATTTGTCCTGATTTATACTCATCTCTATAGTATGCAGATATAAAGTATAATTTTTATAGTTTATTTTTAATAGAGGAAGTGAGTGAAGATACCTCCATCCCACAATAGTCATAGTGAAGCACTGGTCTAACTTTTCAGAGTGTAAGTTAAAAGCAATAACACCTGCTATCAAGTCAATTCAACTCATGGCAACCCAACACGTGCCAACAGACTTGTGCTTGGCTAGTTTCCCAGAAATACTTAACCAGATCATTCTTCAAAGATGTATCTGGGTGGACTGGAACCTTCATCATTTAAGTTAGCAACTGAGTGTATTAACTGCCAGGGAATCCCAGGGATCCTACATGCAGTTAAGAGCTTTGTTATTGTTGTTGTTAGGTGCTGTTGAACTGGCTCCAATCCAACGCAACCTTGTGTACAATGGACTTCTACTGACACTGATTTGTTTCCAACTCAGAGGCCCTACAGGATAGAATAGACGAGGTACATAAGATTTGCAAGGCTGGAATTCCTACCTAAACAGGCTGTCTTATCTTTCCCATGGAAAGGCAGATGGGTTCAAACAACCAGCTTTTCAGTTAGCAGCCAAGCACTTTAATCTTTGTGCCACAACAGCTTTTTTAAAAACAACAGGAAAGATGGTTTTTGTACTTGTACCTCTTTTTAATGTGCGTGAGGTTTTTTTCCCCTTGAAAATTTTCCATTTCTTGGCTTTTTGTGCTTGTCCAGTGCTGATCCCTAATCTAGAAAGGCTCCTTCCTGCTTGTGATAAATCAATGCAAATGGAATGTGACATGTTGCTGTGTTATTTTGTTCACACAATCGCCTCTTTGATGGCTCAGTAAAAGGTGGATGAGAGAAAGCTCTCATGATATCTGTAAAATATACACTGCATTCAGTCTGTTGTGTTTAAAGACATAAACCTCCCTTTCCAGTTTCTAGAACTCTAATTTCTGTGTGTCAGAGCCAAATGGAATGTGTTTTAGTTGGCTCTTGGGTAAACACAGAAACGCAATCTTTCCTCTCTGAAAGCAAAGCCTGCTTCACACACTACATCTGTGTGTATGATGTTTATTTAAGCATGCAAGGATTAAGGCTTAAAACTGGTTTGAAAGCACTGGTGGGTGGTTTTTCTTAGGCAGCTAAGTATAATGATTTGAGAATTTACAATATTTTTAATCTCTATAGATAATTTTTCTTTCCAGGCTATTTATATTCAACTTGAGTTTGAAATTAAGGAAATAACTATGCTTTCGTTTTTGGGGGGATGCAAGATGTTCTCTAAAGAACTGACATTATCTTGCAATTAGGAGTTCCATTTCTTTTTACCTAAACATAATTATCCTTAACCCAAATAACATCCAGAAGATGAGTTGACCTTTTTCTCTGCACCATAAATTATAATCAGTGCCATAAAGTGCTGTTTTATTCATTAATTAATTTGTTTTTCTGTCAAAATGTTGCTTTCCCCTTGCTAACATTATAGTACATTTACATAATTCTAAGCTACTTCCACACTTACCTAAATGGTCAGTTTTTATGTGTTCATAACTCTCTATGACTATTTTTCCCCCGCCTTTGGGCTTTCTTTATTAAGGCCTTAGGATTAGGGAATGATTTTGAAATCTTATCTGCCTTATTCCTGTGTTTTTGGATGGTGAATGACTCATAAATATTTATCTGGAAAGAAGAACTATTCCTTTCCTTTCTGATGGTTAGAGATGTGGACTTCATGTCATTGTTATTGTTACATGTTGTTGAGTCACCTGCAACTCATAGCCACCCTATGCACAGTAGCTCTGAACACTGTCCTATGCTGAGCCAATCTGAGTATCTCCAACACACTTAACCCAATTATCCCAGTTACTGTGTCAATCTATCTCAACCAGGGTCTTCCTCTCTTGTGCTGTCCTTCCATCCTTCCATCCTTCCAAGTATGATGTGCTTCTCTCCAGGGACAAGTTCCTCCTGGTAATATGCCCAAAATTTGTGAGACAGAGCTTCAATGCTTTTTCCTCCAAGGAGAAACTCAGTTTCACCATCACTAGGACAGACTTGTTTGTTATCTTGGCAGTTCATTGAATGTTCTGAACTCTTCTCCAGCACCACAATTCAAAGGCATCAATGTTTCTTCTATAATCCTTAGTCATTGTCCAGGTCTCTGATGCATACCAAGTGATTGTGAAGGCCATGCCCTAAATCAGGTGCACCTTAGCCTCTAAACTGACATTGTTGCTCTTTAGCACTCTAGAGAGGTCCCTAACATCAGATTTTCCAAATGCAATTTGCCTTTCAATGTCATTAGGTGCCATTAAGTCAATGCCTACTTCTAGTGAACCCATGTACAACAGCGTGTAGCACTGCTGATCTTGTGCCATCCTCAGAATCTCTGCTGTGCCACAGTTTACTGCCAAAGTCACATTGTCAATCTATGTCTGTGTCTTTCTCTTCTCCATGATCCTCTACTTTTGTGAGTCTGATGTCCTGCTCCAGAAACTGGCCTTTCTGATAACAAGCCCAACCCATGTGAGATGAATGCTCCTCATTCTTGCCTCTTAGAAGCATCCTATCTAAATGCCTTCCAAAACAGATTTCTTTGTTCTTTCAGTAATCTGTGGTCTATTTAATATTCTTATCTACATCACAATTCAAAGACATCAATTCTTCAGTATTCCTTATTTATTATCCAACTTTCACATACATATATAGTTGTTGTTGTTGTTGTTATGTGTCAATGAGTTGACTACAAATCATGGAGCCCCTGTGAACACAGATGTAAACCTTCCCCTGTCCTACACCATCCTCACAATCTCTGATGTGCTCCAGCCTATTGTTACAGTCCCTGTGCGCATCCAACTTGTTGAGGATCTTCTTCTCTTTCTCTGACCTTTTCACCTTTTACAGCACTGAAAATACCACAGCTTGGGTCACGTACACCTTTGCCTTTAAACTGATATTCTTACCCTACAGTACTTTAAAAAGGTTGTTGGAGGCAAATTTGCCCAATGCAATATGTTGTTTTATATTTTGACTGCTGCTTCCATGGGTACTGATTGTTAATCCAAGAAAAAGGCAAGCCTTGATAACTCAAAACACTTTCCCATTTATCATGCTATTGCTTAGTAGTTGCTTGTTAGTGTATCATAATAAATGGAGACATAATTGAAGTTGTCAAACAATTAATTTTATTTGGATCTAGAGCAAACATTTATGGAAGTAACAGTCGAGAAATCAAATCACATAGAGCAAAGGACAAATCTGCTACCAAAGATGTCTTGAAAATTCAAAGAGCAAGGTGTCCATTTAAAGACTAAGGTGTACCTGACCCAAGTCATAAGATTTTCAGTTGTTTTGTACACATATGAAAGTTGGCATATCAGATAAGGTACTTATATCGAGAATTTATAAAATACTTGAGCACCACAACGATAAAGGTAAAGAATCCAATAGAAAAATGGGCACAGGATATGAACACACACTTGACCAAAGAAGACATTCAGATGGCTAACAAGCACATGAAAAAATGTTCAAAATCCCTAGCTCTAAGAGAGATGTAAATTAAAACAACTATGAGATATCATCTCATCCCAGTCATAATAGCAAAATTTAACAGAACAGCAAGCAACAAATGCTATTGAGGTTGTGGAGAAACTGGAACCCTTATTCACTGTTGGTGGGAGTGTAAAATGGTGCAATCACTGTGGAAGGCCATATGGCGCTTTCTCAAGAAGTTGCAAATAGAGATACCATTTGACCCAGCAATTCCACTACTGGGAATATACCCCAAAGAGACCATAACTGAAATCCAAGCAGATATATGCACACCCATATTTATTGAGGCTTTGCTCATAATAGCAAGGAGTTGGAAACAACCTAAGTGCCCATCAACAAACAAATGGATAGAGAAGCTGTTGTATATTCATACAATGGAATACTATTCTGCATTGAAAAACAAGGAACTCATGCAATATTATTCAAAATGGGTGACCCTGGAGGGCATTATGCTGAGTGAAGTATCTCGGTCATAAGAGGGCAAATACTGCGTGGTGCCACTATTGTAAAACAGGACTGACCTTAGGGTTAGGAGGAGACTGAGAAAGATGGGATAAATAATATATACTGCATTGAAACAGATGAGGGAGAAAACTGTTTAAAAGGGATATGTAATTATTCAGTTTTGTCATGACAGGAGTCCAGAGTGAAGGCTGCATAGTGGAGTGGACCTGGGGGGAGGGATTGTAAAACAATGAAAGAATTTTTCTTTTACTTTTTCAAGAGGGTAGTGTACTGGGGTGGGGGGGGGCGTTGGGAGGGGAGAAAAGAGCAACAATGAATGAATGGAAATCCAAGGTCTCTGTAAATTTTCATTTAAATTGATAATAAATTTTTAAAAAAGAAAGTTGGGCAATAAATAAGGAAGACGAAACTACAACGAATACCTTTGAATTGTGGTGTGGCAAAGAACACTGAATATGTAACGACAGTGGAGAGCCCAGAAGAGCAATCTGAAATTAATCTGAAGAAGCACAACTGGAGTGTTCCTTAGAGGTAAGCATGGAGAGATTGTGCCTCACATACTTTGGGTATGTTGTCAGGAGGCATGATGTCCTGGAAAAGGACAACATGCCTGAAAAAGCAGAAGGCCCAGAGAAGGTCTTACTTGAGAAACATTGACACAATAGTTACAAGAGCCTGTTTAACAGTTTCACAAATTTGAGTGCAAGTTTCAGAATTCATTCTGACATTCATTTTTGTAATTTTTCTCTTTTCTGTGTGTAGTACTTTGTTTTTGTTTTGTTTATGGTGAGAGGAAAAAAATTGTATTTCGAATTAACCAGCTGGACTCAGTTCAGATGATCCCAATTTTGTTGGCAACATCCAACATCCAAAACACCATAGTTAGGAACAAGTCGAGCATAGGCCTTCTCTCTATCAGGCCTTAATTAAGGTGTTGACCTTGGCCATATCAATGGCATAGAGCTTCTTTACAGTGTGTTTGATTTAGTGCTTGTTGGTCTTGACATCCACAAGGAACGCAAGTATGTTGTCTTCTTCATGGCTGTCTCAGCAGTCAGGGGAAACTTGATGGTCTAGTTGTCGAGCTTGTTTCTCCTGGGGACACTCTTTCCGAGGTATTTGGGCTGCCTTCAGAGTCTCAGCATCTTAGGCTACTGGGAGGTGGGTGACATGGGGATCTTCCTTTTTTGTTCCCCCAGCTGTGGATGTCCGTCAGAACTGCCATCTAAGCCTCTAGTGTCTTCGCCTTGGCTTCAGTTTTGTGAGGGGCAGTGGCTTCTTTCTTTGCTTTTGGTGCTATCTTCATAGAAAGGATCTCTTTCCTGTCTTTTTAATAACTTACGTTATGCAGATGACACAACTTTGCTTGCTGAAAGTGAAGAGAATTTGAAACACTTGTAGGAGATCAAGGAACGCAGCCTTCAGGATGGATTATATTTCAATATAAAGAAAACAAATATTCTTACCACAGGACTGATAGACAGCATTGCGATACACAGAAAAGAGATTGAAACTGTCAGAGTTTCATCTTGCTTGGATTCACAAGTAACACGCTTGGTACTAGCAGTCAGGAAATAAGGAGATACATTGCACTGCAAAAATCTGCATTTAGAGAACACAATAAATTATTGCGGAGTAATGATGTCGGTTTGAGGGCTAAGGTGCATCTGATTCAGGTGATGGTTTTCCCAATTACTTGCTAGGCATCTGAGAGCTGGACAATGAATAAGGATTATAGGAAAAGAATTAACGTCTTTGAGCTGTGGTGTGGGAGAAGAGCACTGAACATCCCATGGATGGCCAGAAGAACAAACTGATATGTCTTGGAGAAGATTCAGCCCAAATGCTCTTTGAAGGCAAGAATGATTAGGTTTCACCTCAAATACTTTGGACATGTTGCTAGGAGGCTATTTCTTGGAGAGGAAGATGGTGCTGGGATGGGTGGAGGGTTGGCATAGTAGAGGTAGACCCTCAACCAGGTGTATTGACATGGTGTATAGACATAGTTACTGCTGCAATGGCCTGCTGTGTGTCAGAAAGTGTGAGAATAGTGCAGGATAGAATAGGATTCAGATCTTTTGTTCATAGAATTGCCATGAGTTGTACTCGACTTGATGGCATCTAACAACAACAACATGCTTTTTTTCTATGTATAATATTCTTAATGTCATCCCACAACTTAATCTGGTTTGCTTCATTCTTTAGTGTTCAACTATCAAATCTGTCCTTGAGATGGTCTGTGTATGCAGGCTAGCTATAGTTAAGGTAGTATTTTGGCTCTTGTGAGAGTGTTTTTATTTTCTTCAGCTTCAGCTCACACTAGCATGTGAAAAATTGATTATATGTTCCACTGTCAGCCCCTGGCCTTGTTCTGACTGGTGATTCTGAGCCTCTTCTTGGTCTCTTTCCACAGATATAGTTGATTTGGCTCCTGTGTACTACATCTGGTGAGGTACACATATGTGTGTGCATATTTTTTAGAAGATATATTTGCAAAATTACTATGTTGTTCACAGTACAAAATTCTAACAAATTATTTCAGTTGTTATTTCTCTAACAATGGCCTTTTTGTCCAACTACAAATCCTTTTGCATTTCCAACTTTTGTATTCTAATTACCAGTAGTTATTGACTCTTCCTGATTGTATGTTTGATCAATTTCAGACTGCTGAAGTTTGTGTTTTTATTATGTGCCATCTTATTGCCTGTACCTAATAGTGACACTATGTGCAATAACTCTGTACCCTGCCCTATCCTGAGCCAGTATCACTGACTCTGATACACTTATTCCCACTACCCTAGTCACAATGTCAATCCATCTCATTCAGGGTCTTCTCCTTTACTGTTCCTCCACACTTCCAAGCAAGATATCCTTCTCCAAGGACTTATTCCTCCAGGCCATGTGCTCAAAGTATTTCAGGTAAAGCTTCAAAATCCTTGCTTCCAAGCAGAAACTTGGTTTTACCTTCTCCAAAACAGTCCTGTTTATTCTCTTGCTGGTCCATGGTATGTTCAATACTCTTCTTCACCACTATAGCTCAAAGGCATCAGTTCTCCTTCTATCCTCCTTGGTCATTGTCCAACTCTTTGATGCATAACAAGTGATCGTGAAGACTATGGCCTGTCGCAGGTGTACCTCAGTCTCTAGACTGACATCATTGCTCTTTAGCACTTTGGAATGGTCCCTGATAGCAGACTTCCCAAATGCAGGTTGTCTTTTATTTCCTTACTTCTGGTGCCAAGTGTTGATTATGGAGCCAAGCAAACTTAAATTGTAAACAATCTCAATCTCTTCCTCTATCATGGTGCTGTCAGTTGGCCCAGTGGTGAGAATCTTTGTCTTCTTGATCTTTAGGCTTGATTTATATAAAGACTATAGTCATTGACCTCCTGCAGCATGTTTTCCTTCTTCTGCAAGCAAGCAAGTTCTTCTTTTGTAGAAGTTGGTAGAAATCTTCAATTTCTTTCTCTTTGCCTTACCAAGTGTGGCTTATATTTGAAAAGTAATCACATTAACAAATCTTCTTTATGTGTATCTGGATACTATCTTTTCACTGACAGCACTGTATTTCATGATAAATCTTTAAATATTTTTATTTCAACAATGAATATCATGCCACTCTCCTTCAATTTGTCTTTCCTATCATAGAAAACCATATGATTGATTAAAAGCGGCCAGAACCAATCCATTTCTGCTTAATAATGCCTAGGACATAATTTTTATTTATTTCCTTTTTTGCTGACTTCTACTATTCTTAGATTCATAATTTGTAATTGTTCCCTTTATTAATGGATGTTTGCAGCTATTTCTCCTGCCACATTATCAAATGAAAGTCCTCCATCGGCTGAAAACATTCTGTTCACATCATTAAGGCAGACTCTGCCTGAGGAGACAGCTCTTATCCAGTCTCCAACCTGAAGGACTCATTTTCTGGTACTCTACCAGATAATGTCCCACTGCTATTCACAAGGTTTTACACTAGTCAGTTACTTCAGAAGTGAACTTCCAACCTTGTTTTCTACTCTTTCTTAGTCTGAAAGCCCCTCTGAAACCTGTTAACCATGAGTGACTCTCATGGTATTTGAAATATCAATGGCATAGCTTCCAGCATCATAGCAATATACAAACCATCATAATATGACAAACTGACAGATTAGTGGAGGAAAGATTCCATAGTTTCTTTCAATGGTGCCTTATAGTTTTAATCATCCTAATTATTTAGAAGTTGTCTGGATAATATAAACACTGTGTTCATTTACTAAACTAAAGTTTGGCTATTTCAAACTACTCAGTGGTATCATGGAAGAAAAGCATGGTAATACACTAATAATATTAAATCTCAACTCATTGCCATCAAGTCCAAAACAACTAAAAACTGATTCTCCAATGGGTTTTCAGAGACTGAAAATGAGGAGGGAGTGATAGCCCATCTTTCTCTCCCAGTACAGCTGGTGAGTTTGAACAACCTACCTTTGACTTGGCAGAGTAGCTCCTTGACCGCAAGGCCACCAAATCTCCTAATTTAAAATATTATAAAAATTCAACTACAGGAAAGAACAGATAAGCCACCACTAGCACCTAGACTTGGGGAGAAAAGTACCCTAGAGGCTTTGTTTTCTTGGGGTGGAAGCACCTCCTCCCATGTAACCTTAGGAGAAGACAGGGACTTCATCACTAGCACCAAGAGTTGGAGAACAAAGAGTCCCTGGCAGCCCTCCTGGGACTTTGTCCACAACTGAGGGAAACCACACCCTTCCCTTGAACTATAAGGCAAGACAGAGAAGTGAGACCACCACAGCTGGACAAACAATCAGATGAGAAGCTTGCCACAGGCAACAGGGAACAGAGCCACACAAAAATGACCAGTTGGGAAGATGGCCACTGGGAAGCCGAAGAGAAAGCAACAGTTAAAATCTACAGCCCTATTGATAGCATCATAATGATTGGAAACTGACAACCACCTACACAGACATAACAGGAACTGCCTCACACATATCAAGAAGAACTTTTTATAATGTGTAGGAAGCAGCAGACAGGTTCAAACATTATTAAAAAACAAAACAAGCTTTCTTTTAAAAAAGCAGACCAGATTGCAGAACCAATGAATACCCCAGAAACAGGAAGGCAAAAGAGACATAGTGACTTGGAGTTCCATAAACTAGTACTGAAAAGTTACAAATGATGGAAGAAATGGATAACATCATAAGTAAAGAGCAACAAGAAGAAAAAATAAAAATTGTTACAATATAGAGAGAGTAGAACTAACACAGTGTTAGAAACAACAGAAAAACGTGAAAATATAATCCAGAATATCAATGCCTATGTTGTAAAAATTTTCAACATCTTGAAGGGAGATAAAAACAGAATATAAGAGATAGAACAGAGAAATAATGAGATAGAAGATAAAAACCTCAATGAGAACTTACTGGAAGGAAAACAATCAGAGAAAAGAGGAAAGAAAAATAAAGAAATTATTAGAATCATGTGGGGTGACATCAAATGGAACAACATACACATGATGGGAATTCTAGGACAGGAGGGATATAAAGTGATGAACATTATGGAAGAAGTACTAGAAGAAAACTTTCCAAGTATCATGAAAAATGAAGACATACACATTCTAGAAGCTCAAACAGACCAGACTCTGCCCCCTCCTCAAAAAATCAAGACATAACATAGGGAAATTCTTCATAATCAAAGACAAGGATAGACTACCAAAAGCAGCATGAGAAAAAATAGTCACCTACAAAGGAAAACCAATTAGACTAAGCTCTAACTTCTCAGCAGAAACTATATGAAAAATAAGACAATAGGATAGCACATATAGAAGGCTGAAAAAAAGTAATTGCAAGCTGAGAGGTTTCTGTATCCAGCAAAGATGTCCATCAAATACGAAGGAGAAATTAGGTCATTTTCAGGAAAGCAGAAACTTATGGAATTCATGAAAACAATAACAACTCTACTAGAATGCTTATGGCAGTTCTTCTTACAGAGAAAACAAAGAAAAGAGGTTGAACCAAAGTAACCAGCAACAGCAGAAAAGGAGCATAGCAAAATGGGAATGATTAAACCTGGCCTGTAAATAATCACATTCAATGTGAATAACTTAAATGCACTGATTAAGAGAAAGAATAGCAGAATGGATAAAAAACCCTCAAATCCTATCATATATTGCCTCCAAAGACACTTCTAAGAAATGAGGAGAAAGATAGACTAAACATTAAAGGGTGGAAGAAAATATACCAAGTAAATGTCATCCATAATAAGGCAAGAGTGATAATACTAATCTCTGATAAAATTAACTTCATGATGAAAACCAACATAAGGATGTGGTATAGTCCTACAATGAAATACTACAGAGCACTAAAGAACAGTGAAGTAGTTGTAAATTATGACACATCATGGGGGAATCTAGAGAGCATTAGGTTGTGTGAAATAACTCAGTCACAAGAGGACAAATGCTGCATAATACTGTTGTTGTTATGTGCCGTCGAGTCGTTCGCGACTCATAGCGACCCTGTGTACAACAGCCCTAAACCGTGCTCTATCCTGTGCCAATCGCATTGCCTCTGACACACCCATCCCGATTACCCCAGTTACTGAATCAATCCACCTCATAGAGGGTCTTCCCCTCCTGCGCTGTCCCTCTACTCTACCCAGCATGATGTCCCTCTCCAAAGACCTGTCTCTCCTTACAACATGTCCAAAGTATGTCAGATGAAGCCCCAGAATCCTTGCATAATACTACTACTGTGAAAATAAGGAGATTAACTGAAGAGTGAAGGGGGAAGAGGAGAATAGATATAGAATTAGCAGACAAAGAACATTAGCAGGACAAGACAAGGGAGGATCAACCTGAAAGGAACAAAAGAAAAACAGTATGGCTATTGCAGTTAGCGAATAGAAGCAGACAATCTATATCTAATCTCTATCTATCTATCTATCTATCTATCTATCTATCATCTATCTATTTAAAAGTGAAACAATATGGCTATTGCAATTAGTAAATAGGAACAAGCTATATATATGAGTGTGTGTATGTATACATATAACTGTTTAAAAGGGAAAAGGGAGGTGGGATGTGGACTGTTATTTCACCCAACATAATGCTTATATGATCCAGAAAACATGAAAAGAAGATGGAAGGAATACACGAAACCACTATACCAGAATAAACTGATTGACACTGAAAACTTTTAGGAAGTACCATATGAACAGGAGTCAGTGGTCAAGAAGGAGAAAGTGAAAGCTGAAAAAAGTGAAAGTGAAATTGAAGGCATTGGAAAAAATTAAGGCCCCAGGAATCGGCGGGATACCAATCAACTTGTTTTAATTAACAGATGCAGCCTTGAATGTGCTCACCATTCTATGCCAGGAAATCTGGAGGACAGCTGTCTGGCCAACGGATTGGAGAGATCTGTATTTGTTCCCATTCCAAAGAAAGGTGACCCAGCTTAGTGTGGAAACTACCAAGCAGTATCATTAATATCATATGCAAAAAAATACTGCTGTAGATCATTCAAAAATGACTGGAACAGTACATAGATACGAAATGGCCAAAAGTTCAAACAGCATTTAGAAGAGGCTGTGGCACTTGGAACATCATTGTTGATGTCAGATGGATCCTGGCTGAAAGTAAAAAAATACTAGAAGAATGTCTATTTGTGCTTTATTGACTATGCAAAGGCATTTGATTGTGTGGATCATGACAAGTTGTGGCTGACATTGAGAAGAATGGGAATCCCAGAGCACTTAATTGTACTCATGTGAAACCTATACCTGGACCAGGAGACTTTTGTGTAAACATATCAGGAGAACACTGCATAGTTTAAAATTAAGAAGGGACTGTGAAAAGGTTGTATTCTCTCTCCATACCTATTTAATCTGTACGCTGAGCAAATTATTCAAGAAGTTGGACTCTATGAAGAGGAATGTGACATCAAAAGTGGAGGGAGACTCATCAATAACTTGTGTTATGCATATGACACAAAATTGCTTGCTGAAAGTGAGGAAAATTTGAAGCACTTGTTGCAGCAAATCAAGGAATGCAGCCTTCAATATGGATTGCATTTCAATGTCAAGAAAACAAAGAGTCTTATTATAGGGCTGATAGACAACATCGAAACTGTCAACAATTTCATGTTGCTAGATCCACAATTAACACTCTTGGTACCAGCAGTTAGGAAATGAAGAGATGCTTTGCACTGGGAAAATCTATAGTTAGGGACATCTCCAAGTTATTGGCGTAATGATGTCAGTTTGAGTACTAAGGTGCATCTGATTCAGGCCCTAGTCTTTTCAATTACTTCTGAAGCATCTGCGAGCTGGATGATGAATAAGGATGACAGAAGAAGAATTGATGCTATTGAGCGAGAAAGAGCACTGAGCAACCCATGTATGGTCAAAAGAACAAACTATTAAGTCTTGGAGAGGGTGCAGTCAGAGTGTTCTTTGGTTTTAAGAATGATGAGGCTTCGCCTCATATACTTTGGGCATGTTGCTAGGAGAGGCTCTTCCTTGGAGGAAGACATGATGATAGAAAGGGTGGAGGGTCAGCGAAGGACAAGAAGACCCGCGACCAGGTGGGTTGATGCAGTGACTGGCTCTTGTGTGTTGGGAAGTGTGAGGATAGCACAGGCTAGAACAGGGTTCAGACCTTTTGTTCATAGGGTAGCTATGAGTCAGACTCAACTGAAAGGCACCTAACAACAACAATTCTATTTTATCATATTTATTCTCTATAATCCTCAAATTTGTTGTTAGGATTAAAAGTGATAATGCATGTGAACATGATTTATAAATTAAGCATTATGCAATATATTAGATACTGTTATTATGTCATTCTAGTTTGGTGTTGGCTTACTTCTATAACTCTCATGTGATTGTTTATGAAACTAGTGTGATTGTTTCCTTATGACGTTTATTAGCATAATGAGCAAGCTTCCTAAGCAGATGTAATATGTATCCATGACAGAAAATACAAGAAATCCAGAAAAGTACATTTGAATAAACTTTTATCCTCCCATTCACATATAACCTCTGTTAAAATTTTAATATACATGTGCCCTTAGGAGCCTCTTGATTGAGAGCAAAGCCCCTGGAGACAGGCTCTGTCACATTCTAACTGTATAACTTTGGATGTGACACCTAGCCTCTCTAAATCTCAATTTCTTATCTAGAAAATGGAGAAATAAAGTGTCTCCTAATTTTTTTTATTAAATCAGGTACTCACTGCACTTGGCAAAGTGCCTGGTGTGTGTATACTTATAACTATATATCTATATGCACAGATAACATACATCTCAAAAGTATGTCATATAGATATGCAAAGATACAGAATTTATTGTTTGTGTCTTATTAGTGAAGCAACAGTAAACACATCTGTCG
The DNA here is from genome assembly GCF_000299155.1 of Elephantulus edwardii. Lineage (NCBI taxonomy): Eukaryota > Metazoa > Chordata > Mammalia > Macroscelidea > Macroscelididae > Elephantulus > Elephantulus edwardii. The sequence goes on along the minus strand of NW_006399825.1, from coordinate 4,933,417 downwards.
CAAGCAGTGTCTTAGCTCATTAAGTCACTACTTAAATGAGCTTCCCAAGAGTACCATGGTGGATCTCCTTTGAAATAAAAATATTCAGACCCTTCAAACAGCAGAGGATCTCATAATCCATATACAGAAGTTTCCAAATGTGCTGTTCCTTGTTTTTCTCTGCCTTATACTAAGATAAAACAGTATTTTGACAGATGGTCCCTGAGTTTCTTTTAAAGGGAATAGCTTTTTGTTTATCAAAACTCCTTTACATGCATAGAAGATAATTTCTTGAGGGCAGAGTATGTCAGGACAGTCAAACAAGTCACTCAAGCCAACTTGTAAGAGATCAATGAGAATTGGAACTGGAGTAGCAGAAGAGATGAAAGAATCACAGGTAGATGGAAGGAGAAAGGCGACCAGGGATTTAGCAAGATTCTGGGTTATGGTGAAATGTTGCAAATGAAAACATTTCAGGGGTGAGTTAACCAAATGCCATCTAAGAACATGAATTTTTAATATTCTACATTTATGCGTGTGTTACCGAAATGTGTGTCCCATCTATTACTCCAAAACTTCAGTGAAGTCTTCTGCATTCAGAAACACTTTGGGTGAATAGAAAACTATTGGCCTAAAGGAAACATAAAAAAAATGAGACTGAGCTCTGTGTCTGGGCTGATTTGTAGCCAGTGAAAATAGTATATTCGTTGTAAAGTGAGATGTGAGTTAAGAGATTAAGGTGAGCAGAAACTCAAAGGGAGAATACACCAAAGAGATGCCAGGATCTGAGAGTGGGCATTATACCTTACAATAACCTTTCTAAGATATCTTCTACAAATTTTTTACACTTTCTGATAAAGAATGACTTCTTAGTTTCCCATCAACTACAGAACCTATCTAGCCTCAACTTTTGGAAATCCCACTGCTGTTGTTGTTGTTATGTGCCATCGAGTCACTTGCGACTCATAGTGACCCTATGTACAACAGCCCTAAACTCTGCTCTGTCCTGTGCCAATCGCACTGTCTCTGACACTCCCATCCAGATTACCCCAGTCACTGAATATATTCACCTCATAGAGGGCCTGCCCCTCCTGCACTGTCCCTCCATCCTCCCAAGCATGATGTCCCTCTCCAAGGACCAATCTCTCCTTACAACATGTCCAAAGTATGTTAGATGGAGCCTCAGAATCCTTGCCTTCAAGGAGCCACTGGTTTAACCCTTTCCAGGATGAATCTGTTTGTTTTCCTAGCAGTCCATGGTACCCTCAATACTCTTCTCAAGCACCACAGCTCAAGGGCATCAATTCTCCTTCTATCCTCCTTGGTCGTTGTCCAACTCTCTGATGCATAACAAGTGATTGCAAAGACCATGGCCTATATCAGACGCACCTTAGTCTCCAGAGAGACACCATTGCTCTTCAGTACTTTGGAGAGGTCCCTAACAGCAGACTTTCCCATGGCAATGCGCCTTTTAATTTCCTGGCTTCAAATTAATAAAGTGATACCTAAAGACATGTTGCATTGGGGAAATCTGCTGTCTAAAACCTCTTTAAAGTGATAAAGATAAAGGATGTCAGTTTAAAGACTAAGGTGCACCTGGTCAAAATATGGCATTTTCACCTGCTTCCTATACATCACGTTGTTCTTTGGAAGCAAGGATCCTGAGGCTTCGTCTGACATACTTTGGGCATATTGCAAGGAGGGACCAGTCCTTGGAGAGGGACATCATGCATGGAAGGGTGGAGGGACAGCGCAAGAGAGAAAGACCCTCGATGAGATGGATTGATTCAGTGACTGGATTAATAGGATAGGTGTGTCAGAGACAATAGTGTTGGCATATGCTAGAGCAGGTTTCAGGGTTATTGTACAAAGGGTTGCTATGAGTCACAAGCGACCCAGTGGCACATAAAAACAAACAAGCATACATCTAAAGGTTGAATAGTGAATAAGGATGATAGAAGTAGAATCAAGGCCTTTGGATTGTGATGTTGGATAAGAATATTGAATATCTTATGGACTAAAAAAAAGAACCCAAACAAACAAACAAACCAAAAACAACCAAAACCCAACCCAAACAAATCTGTCTCGGAAAAAGTGCAACCAAGGGGCTCCTTACAGGCAAAGGTGGTAAAGCTTCATCCCAAACCTTTGGCCATGTTGTCAGGAAGCACCAGTCCTCAGAAGAAGACATCATGCTGTGAAAGATGGAGGCTCAGAGAAAGAGAGGATGACCTTCAACAAGATTAACTGACACAATGATTGTAACAAGTAGTTCCAGCATAGCAGAGATGATGATGGTGCAGCATCGGGCAAAGTTCAGATCTGTTGCCTGTAGGGTCTCTATGAATCATAGTGGACTCAGTGGCAACTAACAACAATAACAGCAACTCGGAAATGTCTTCTTTGTTTGCTCCTCCATGCCTTGAAACAAACGGTTCTCTTTGCCCTCCTTAACCTGCTGTTAGTCAAGTCTATCTGGTAAATGCCTACTCAGTCTTCAAATGTTACTTCCTCTCAGAAGCTTAACTCCTTTAAGTCAGACTTTTCTCGTGTACCTGATATAAAATATATATTTCCAATGTGAGAGACATCAAAAAGTATTTTATTTGCTTGTTCTTAGAACTCCTTTCTTGCAACTGTCTCTTCAATGAATATAAATTCATGAGGTCAAGGAATGTACCTTTTCATCTTTGAATCTTAATGCTGCTACAGTGCCACAGTTTTAGGCTGTGGATTATATAGCAGAGGAACTGGAATGGAAGTCATGGGACCTGGTTCAAAAACATATAACCCCACAACCCTTTGTGTGGCTGTGGTAGATGTGGTCATTAAAAGAGTCCTCTATTTTACCTCACATAAAAATGCCAGTTTTGTTCATGTGTGTGATGGAAGTTGGCTGGGTGTTTGTTTCTTTGTTGGTTGGTTTGTTTTAAGAAAGGTGGACTCAATATCTAACACAGGAGTGCAAGTTATACCTCCATGTTGGATAATGAAACGCTTATTCCGAAGAGGTACGTCCTTCCTAATAAGAAGAAGATATCAAGATAATGTCTCCATCCTTTACCTCCTTTAAATGGATGTATGAAGTTGTGACAGTCTTTCTAAAAGCACAGGAAAATGGCCAACAGAATTACAGAGCCATGTATATGCTATTGCCTCTTACCCCATAGTGCTTCTGAATCAACACTAGCAATGCTCATCCCTCACACTTTTAGTTACATAAGAAAAAGAAATCTGGTGAGCTCTGGTGGCCTAGTGGCAAGAAGCTGCACTGCAATCCCAGAGGTGAGCGGTTCAAATCCACCAGATTCTCTGCTGGAGAAGGAGGGACAATCTCCTCCTGTACCAGTCAGATCCGATTTGATGGCACACACACACAAAATAATAAAAACAAAAAAGAAAGAAAGAAAGAAATCAATCTGTGGTGAAATTAGCCAAGGAGCCCTGCAGCCTTAGTTAGTTAATTGCTAGGCTGGTAATTGGAAGGTTGGGGATTTTTAACCCACCAGATGTCCCATGGGATGAAGACAAGCAGCCTGCTCCTGTGAAGATTTATAGCCTCAGAAAACCACTGGGACAGTTCTCTTTAGTCCTGCAGCAATTCTACAAGTCAAAAGCAACCTGACAGAAATAGGTCAGGTATGTTAGTACTTAAAGCAGATTTCACTTTGGTCTGGTATGATGGTCTGGAATAATTTAAATTATATAATCTATCTTCAATTCAGTTTTTTGTTCTGTTAAAAATGTGACTAATAGTTCCTCCCTACCACCAATGGATATCTTAGGGCTCAAATTTCAAAAAATACACATAGACCTTATTTAGTTATTTAGTTAGCATTTAGAAATCACATTTATTGAACTCTTCCACTGGATTTGGCCGTGGCCTCTTGTTAATCCTCACAAATATCTTGTCTTCCCTTTTCTTGTAATCTCTCTTATCCTTATCTTCAATAGCACATCTGTTTGTAAATTCCTTCATAAGTAGGATTCTCTGACTACATGTTCCACATGTTCCAGAGACTGATTCTGGCTTATTAAGCAGAAAAAGGAAATTATTAGAAATAAAATATTAGGCTGTAATAAAAAATTATTACCTCACAGAGTTGAAGGAAAGCCTGGGAAATCCTGCCGGGAAAGCACAGCAGTCAGGCTTGTCCTGAAGGATGCAAGCAATCTCAGCGTCCTGGAGTTGGCAATCTTTGTGAACAAGCCCCCTCAGGCTTTCAAGGCTGTGGTTCCTCACAGGAGGAACATGCTGTCCTTCATCCAAGGAGCCATGGGTGGATTACAACAATTGCTAGGGGCTGTGGCACCAAAGCTCTAGAAAACTAGCCAGCAGAAATTAATCAATAGCTTTAACTAGGGTCTGAAAATTAGGATCTAGAACTGCACTGAGTTTGTAACTAACTCAAAGTTGGTCTTGCATAGCACATGGGCCTTCATCTAAGGGAGTAGCATGCCTTGATTGATTGTCCCACCAAACATACACGAAGTTGTAGTTACTGTTGGATGTTGTCAAGTTCATTTCAACACGGTGACCCCACGTGACAGAGTAGAACTTCTCCATAGGATTTTTTAGACTGTAGAGCAGGGCTTAGGGATGTTGTAAATAGGGTTGCTATGAGTCGCAGGCAACTCAATGGTACATAACAACAACAACAGTCTTTACATGGGCCAATTACTAGATCTTTGTTCAGCAGAGTCAATGGATGGGTGGCAACTGTTCAACTTTCAAACATCAGTGGAGTACTTAAACACTGGGCCACTAGGGCTGCTTTGATATACGAGGTTGGAGTGAGAAGTGATTTATGAAAGTATCTTAAAATGATATTGCTAAAAATATTGGGGGTAGAGGATTCTAAGTAGCAAAAAAAAAAAAAAATACAGTAACAAGCATTCCCAACGTAATGAATGGATAAATATACAGACACAAGGTTTTAAAAGGTTATTCCTCAGTATCTATTCTTTTGTTTCCTATAACCCTCAGAAAGGAGCTAATTTTTATTTTAGTTGAGGAAAAACAAAGTTTTGGGTGGTCTTAAGAAAAAGTTTGGGCCATAACTCTCCCCATCTGTGGCCTGTTGGTGTGTGCCGTTGAGTTGGAACCAATTCATAGCTGACTCGCCAGCAGGTTTTTAGAGGCAGTAAATCATGTGGGAGGAGATTGCCTGTGGCCTAAAGGAGACAAAAGTCAATGTCACCAATGCCTGGAGTCACTGCAGAGGGCTGAATGTTTCATAGGTTTGGCACACTGTGAAGTCAGAGGTAGAGAGAAAAACAGAAATGCACAGGCAGGTAGGGACTGTGTATTCATTTTACTCTTGGCAATCCCAGGTAGTTAGGTTAACAGAAATTAAATTTTGTAGTAACTTGCCTGTGGGTATAAACGGATCATTAGGTTTTCAAGGAGTCAGTACATTTTCCTAAAGCACATTTGTTCCATTTGGAAGTGGGGGAAAAAATAGCATGAGAATATTTTGATCACAGTCCCGGAGCATGAAACCTGATTTAATACCCAAAGGTCACTGCACTGCTTTATTGTAGCATTTCACTTCATGTTAAGAAGAAGTTACAGGCTCAAACGCACTGCAATTTCAGGATCGCCGTGGTCTGTTGTTTAGGCTGTCTGTCCTCCATTACACTGTGTGTACTGTACTAAAGAGTTCTGGAATGAAACTGCATGACAGCTGTTTCCCTGGAGACTTCTCTGGAGAGAAGATATACATCTCATGTGGCTCTCCCAGCAAAAAGCATTTAAAATAAATAAATATCCCATCTGTTGCCATCCATCCAGTGTTTTCCAATTTCTCTTGCTCCCTCTGTGTTAGCACACCCTGTGTGTTTGTGTGTAGACAGTCGAAGGTGTGCCTGGACTACGCCAGCAGATTTTCTGACACACTGGTCTTTTCATGTCATCTGTGTTGGATTGTTATGGCAATACATCTCTTTTGTGTACTGCTTTGAGCAGAGTTGTTGTGCAAGCTGTTGTTTAAGGGAAGTTACCAGTCCAAAATCAAGAGAGAAAGCTCCTGGGAATAAGTAGCAGTTAAATTCAATCTTAAGGTACAAGCTGGGTTAGTTGGCAAAATGGGGGCAATGGGACAGAGACGGGGGGAACTCTGCAAACAGGGGTTTCAGTTTGTACCAGGAATTGGACAACCTAACAAGCAAACAAATTATGCAAATGTGTGTAAGAATATGCATGTATGTATGTGTAGATGTGCATGCGTATGTGAGGACAGGTGTGTGTGTGTGGTACATATACATATGTGAGAATGTATCTAAAAGTATGCATATATGAGTGCATGTTAGCATGTGTGTGTACTTATGGATCTATATGTAATTAGGTGTGGATATGAATATATATGAGTAGGAGGATGTGTGTATGTGTGTGTGTGCATGCACGCATGAGCATATGTAGAATTTTGTTTGAGTGTATGTATGTGCATGTGGGTGTGTTAGCATACATATGTACATACACACACATGTATATTATGTAAGTAGGAGCATATGTATGAGTAGCAATAAGTGTGTGTGGGAGTCTGAAAGTATGTATATATGTACATGTGAGTGTGTATGCATGTGAGTATGGATGGATGAATGTATGCACGCAGATATGTATACTAAGGCAGTTAATCACACAGGAGGAGATTGTCCATCCTTCTGCAGAGCCCCTGGTGG
>NW_006399825.1:4915811-4926472 GCF_000299155.1 Elephantulus edwardii | reverse complement strand
CTTCCAAGCTTGTTTTAATCAGGGAGCTCCACCAGACACTGTCCACCATGGGTAACCATTATCGCATTTGACATATCAGTGTCACAGTGTTTAGCATCACAGCAACCATGAGTTACCTCTGTACAGCAAATACACACGTGTGCAAATGTACCATGTGAGACGTAGCAAAAGATGAGGAAATATGATGTGGAGCTGGCGAAAGATGAGAGTGGGTGAATCAAAATGGATTTTACTTAGCTCCTATGTTGTGATTATGCTCATAGAAGCAGCAATCAAGAAATTTAAAAAAATCATGTTGGTCAAATTTGCTGCAAAGGACATCTTTATAGTGCCTAAAAGTAATGATGTCACTTTGAGGACTACGGTGCACTTGGCCCAAGCCATATTATGTTTAATAACCTCTGTTAAAGTTGGGCAATAAGCAAAAAAACCTGAAGAGCTGGTGTCTTTAAATTGTGTTGGCAAAGAAAATTGAATTGTCTAAAGAGCAAACAAAAAAAAATAAAGAGCAAACATGTCTGTCTTGAAAGAAATGCAAGCAGGATGCTGTTTAGCAGCAAAGATGGTGAAACATTACCTCATCTAGTTTGGGTGTGTTAACAAAAGGAGCCAGTTTCTGAAGAAAGACAAGCCTGGTAAAGTAGAGAGTCAATGAAAAGAAGAAACGTGGTGCTTTGGCACGGTGGCTGCGAAGAGTTAAGCACAGCAGAGACTGGGAGGATGTTTTGTTCTGTTGTACATGTAGTTGCTATGAGTCAGCCAATTAGACAGCATCTACCAACATGTTGTGATGTTTGTGATTTTAGTTCTTTGGTCCTTAGAAGAATAACCTCTCTAACCCAACATTACCCTACCCAGGGGACAAATGAAGCATTAGAACTGGATTCAAATGTCATAATTCCTTTCAAATATGGCTATAAAATTAAACAGTATCTCTTGTTAGCTAGTGTTTGTAATTTAGACTAATTCTATCACTACTTTTAAATTCAACAGGATTAAACCCCTTTAGTCTCCTAATTCTTTAGAATAGCTTGGTGCCTTACTCTTTGTGACAATGCATCCCAGTTACTTATAGATCAGTCTTCTGTGTTCTATCGCCTTGCAAACTGTGAAACTGTGTTACTTCAACTTCTATTTGATCTAATTTATTGGACATTTTCATGCTTTGATATTTATAATGTGTTCAAAGTGTTAAAAGAAATGTATAGCACTATTACATAATTTTACAAGAAACATATAGCACAATTATATTATCCTTCACTCATTGAAAAGCAGAAGAAAAAAAATAATTAAGTTGCTTTTTACTTATATAAAATCCCTGATTACATTTTTGGCAGGTCAGGAGTCTTTGGAAGCAAAAACATTTTTCCATGCTTTCAACAGACGCTATTACTGGTTGCCTTGCTTATAGGGAAAGTTATGTCCTTCCTCTTTCATATGCCTTATCTGCATAAAGAAACAATCCACAGCATTTTCCCAGGGCAAGAGGGGAGAACTTCAAGGGATGCTTGGATGCAGTAGTTGCAGCCCAGCTCCATTTTATGTCTCTCTCTTTGCTTTCTCCTTTTGATCTCCAGCGATTTCTAATTTATACCATCTTGCTGGCTTTTTTTTTTTTTATGTATCCTTGTAAAGTCCCTTAATTCCTTTCTGAAGCCAGGTGGAATATAAATTCTTAAAAAATAAATAAGCATGGCAAGATGTAAAATAAACCATATACAGTATTTTTAAGAGCATGATACTTTTCAGCTTTGTCAGGGACTGCAGCTCATTTCTCAGTAGAGTGAGCTCATGGTTGAGAATTTGGTGCATGGCTAGACCTCCAGGCTACCAGTCCTTCAGTTCTTTCCCTACATGACATTGCCCTCTGTAGACTGTCTTCTGTAAGAATGTGAAAAGGGGTCTATACACATTTCAAAGTAGATAGGATAGGAAGAAAAGGCATCATTCCATTATAATTACCATGGATTCATCAGTGTTTTACCCAACTTCAGTCTTTGACCTAAAGGGGCCAGTTGGATATACCATGATGTTAAAGATCTTCAAGGAGAAGAGCCGGAGCCCTATTTGACAGGCATACCTTGATTTATTGCCCTTCGGTCTATTGCACTTCACTGATATTATGTTTTCTTTATAAACTGAAGGTTAGTGGCAACCCTACATTGAAGGAAATCTATCAGTGCCATTTTTTCACATTTTGGTGATTCTTTCAAAAAAACTTTTCATAATGCGATTGCACACACAATAGACTACAGTATAGTGTAAATATAATTTTTATGTGCACCTGGAAGCCAAAAAATCCACATGACTTGTTTTATAGCAATATCCACTTTATTGCATCTCTCTAGAATGGACCCTTCAATTTCTCCCAATTGTTCCTGCATTAGGATGCCCCAGAGTTCCTGAATGCCAGGCTGATTTTGGTTTATCCTCAGGGAAAAAGAAGAAAGACTCTCCTTCTTCATTGCTGGGGTGTAGGGAGGGGAAGGAGAGACAAAGTGAGAGAAAGTGATGCGGGCAGGACCAACAGTGAGCTTGGCTCCGGATCTGGAAATGAAACGTCCTTTTAGACTCAGTTTATTGCTATCAAGTTGGCACTCACCCAGATGAGCTTCCAGTGGATTGTTAGAAGCCGTAAATCGCAAGGGAGGAGATCGCTCATCTTTTTTTCTGAGGGGCAGCTAATGGGTTAGAATTATTTGCCTTCGGAATAGCAGGGCAACTCCTTTACCACAAGGCGTTAGAGCTCAATGGAGTTCTTCTAGATAGTAATGGCAAAGGCAAGGGAGTAGCTATTAGGAGATGGCTGGCTATTGTGATTATGGGTTGAAGCAGTGCTTGAAGGAAGGGCTGAACATCTTAATACAAAGCAATACTATTGTGAAACAGGCAGGTTTAAATACCACTAAGAAAAAAAAAGAACAAAAAAAAATCACTAAGAAATTAGCGAAAGGGTCTTTTCACTCTTGTGCATTTAGACCAGTGTTTCTATACTGAAGTCCTTTTTTCGTCTTTTTGGTGAGAAATGTTCTCATGTTCACAAATTTTATTTTGAAAGTCATTAATTAAGGTTGCACTTTCTCTGACAGCCATTTTGCTCTTGGGGAAGAGGTGCGTGTGGAGGGAGTGTGCATGTGTGCATTTGTCTGTGTCCAGGACTCACCTTTTGTGACTTGTCTTAGAAGAGTAAAGAGGAACATTTCTACCCACAGGTGAACACTGTGCTCTCAAGTTGGTTACAACTCAGAGTGATCCTATGAACAATGGCTCTGAACCGTTCCCCATCCTGAGCCAACCTCACCATCTACAACACCCCAGACCCTATTGACACAGTCACTGTGTCAATTCATCTCCTCAAAGATCTTCCTCATCTGTGCTGACCCTCTATGCTTCCAAACATGATGATGTCCTTCTCCAGAGACTGTTTCCTCCTTGTAACTTACTCAAAGTATGTGAGATGGAGATTCAAATCCTTGCCTCCAAGGAGAAATCTGGTTTAACCCTCTTCAAGACAGACTTGTTTGTTCTTTTGGCAGTCTATGGTATATGTTCAATGCTGTTCTCCAGCACTACAACTCAAAGGCATAAATAATTCTTCTGCCATCCATATTTATTGTCTCGCTCTCAAATTCATAATAAGCAATCATGAAAACCATGGCCTGTATCAAGTGCACCATAGTCTCTAGACATTGTTGCTCTTTAGCACTCTGGAGAGGTCCTTGACTTTTCCCTATGCAGCTTATATTTTTATTTCCTGCCTGCTGGTGTCATGGCTGTTAATTGTGGCTCCAATCAAGGTGAAATTATTAATAGCCTCAATCTTTTCTCCATCTATCATGATGCTGCCTATTGGCCAAGTTCTGAGGATCTTGGTTTTCTTGATGTTGAGATGCAACGTTGGGCTGAAGTCCTTGACCTTTGGCAACAAATACTTCAAGCCCTCCTCAGTTTTGGTGAGCAAGATGGTCATAACACAGGTTGTTGATGAGCTTTTCTCTATTCACAATGTCTCATTCCTCTTCATAAAGTTCAGCCTCTCAAATGGTCTTTTCACCATATAGGTTGAAAAGGGTCTACCCTTGAATGCCTCTAGACTCTATGCATTACCCTGTATGACCTAGAACTGATGGTTGATATAGAATACTTTATTTGGGTTTCTGAAAGATTCTAGTGTGTTGGAAAATGCACTGTTTGTGGAAGGGGAAAGATTCCAAAGAGAAAACAATCCATATGGGTCTGAGGGAATTTCATGGAAGAAGTTATTGCTGTTGTTAACTGCTGTTGAGTCAGCTCCAACTCATAACGTCTTCATGTATAACAGTAGGAAACACTGCCTGGTTCTGTGTCTCCTTTACAGTCAAGGTCATTGTGAGGGCTTTGTAATTTTTGCAGAAACTCTTCCAAACAGGATTTTCTATGGAACATTCTTAACCTGAGGACAAAGCAGTAAGGAAGGCAACTAGGAATCACTGAGTAGAGACCCTTTTGAAAGGATTTCATTTCTTAGTGTGGTTTCCCTTGGTGTATGGTAAGAATTAGATATAATGGACAGGTTTTGGTTCTGGTGCTCGGGGCTCCTCATAGTACCAGAAGAGCCTACCTTCCCAGCTCCTTTTTGGAAATAGTATTGTTGCTTTTGGCCTTTACCAGTATCACAAATGCTAACCAAGGGAGAATATCTTCTCCTTTCTTCTTCTAATTGTACAATAAACTGCACAAAATGTTCACAAAATTGATCACTCATTCAGTTTATGGTTAGCAAACTGCAATAAAACAAAAAGGATAGGAAGGATTTTAGAAATGGAGGGGGCAATCTCTAATCCAATGTACTACCCATCCATGACCCAGCGGAGTATCGTAGATGCTCACCGACTCCCCACGCTTTTCCTTCTTTCTGCTTTTTGGTGCCTAAAGCCTTCAAGATCTTCTCTCCTTCCAAATTCTTCTCCTCCTCTTATGTCTTGAAAATTTCAGGTCCTCCGTAACTGATGTTGAGTCTCAGCCTTCTCTGCTTCCTTCACTGCTGGAAAGAACAGAGGGGACTTTAAGAAGCGTGTCAAGGGGGGGGGGAAATTTAAAAAAAAAAGAAGGGTGTCAAGGGCATTTATCTCTAGGGCATTACTTATTATGTTCCAACTCCCTTTCTTTCATTCTTGTTGTTGAGGTTCCATTGAGTTGACTCAACTCATAGTAACTCTATGATAACAGACCTGAATCTTGCCCTCTCCTGGGCCATCTTCACCATCTCTAATATGAGCCCATTATAATCGTCACTGTGTCAGCAGCCTCTCTTGCTGGAGCTTGGGTCAGAAACACTTTAGTGCTTTACTCTAGTCACTCTCAATTTTTTCATCCATTATGAGTCTCTACTACTAACAGTTTCCCAGAGTCTGCAAATGGGCTTTACACACCTTACTGGGAGTGGGTTGAGCGAACCTTTGGGATCTTATATTTTAAAGAGCATCTATCTTCTTTCTTCATTTGAGGAAAAGGCTGTACTCAAATTATTCCTTTCTCACTGGCACTGCCTTTTCTACCTCCACCTGCAGCAATGAGGCAAGAGGGAAGAACATCTTCACCACAGTTAATATGGGTCCCAACAACTCCCTTACATTGACAGGCTCAGGAATGGCATAGAAGTTGGTACCCAGCCTTGAAAAGACTTATCAGAACACTGATGAGCCAGGAGTCACTTCCTGCCCTTCCTCTCCCAAAGGGAGGCTTCTTCTGGGCTAAGGGGGGATTGTAGTCTGACAAAAAATGGATGGCTCAAAGGCAGAGAATCAGCTAAATATGTCTCTCCTGACTCTCATGGAAAGAAAATCACTGCCATTGACTCATAGCTGACCCTCTATCAATATTCTGAGTCTGTAAATCATAAGAGGCACAGACTGGCCATCTTTCATCCTGGGGCAGTTAGTGGTTTGTAACTCAGTCACACCCCCAGAATTCCTTTCCTAGAAAGAGGTCACCTCAAAGGAGAAGAAAAAGCAGATCTCTGAGCTGTAGAAATGCATCTCTTTTAGAACACAAACCAACCCTGGCAAAATATGGTGACAGGCAAGTGGAGAGAACAGATTGCTGCACTGTGGTCATCCAGCAACAGCATTGCGATGTGAAGATGCAAGTTGGGGTGCTCACATTTTATTCTGTTTCTCCTTCTTCTTCAGTGTGCTTGAAATGAAGTTATTTGTTGTTTTGTGTATGTTTGTGTATGTGTGCATTTTAATCTGCTCACTTTCCTCTTTTTAAAAAAACCCTATGATTGTGAATAAAATAACAGTCATACATACTCCCAGTCACCAACTTTTTAAAACTGTGTCATATGTTTTTCCATAGATCTTTTTTAAATTTTATTGTGCTAAAAACAGAGGAAAGGAAGTTGTGTCTGCTTAATTTTATAGGAAGTAGAAAACAAAATTGGAGATAGAAACATTTTGTTTTGTACGTGTGATAGCCTGAAGACAAAGACTTGTTGAAGAAAACGAAACTCGCAACAAGACCCAGTGAGCCTGGAGCATCAGCATGCATAGGTGTCAACTGGCATCTTGTTAAAATGCAGATTCTGATTTTCCAGGTCTGGGTGGAGCCCGAGAGGCTGTGTTTCTAATGAGTTCCCAGCTGTTGCCAGAGCTGCTGTCCATTAACCACACACTTTGAATAGCAAAGTTTTAGTGTGTTTTCTAGATTCTAAATAAAACTATACCTTCCCAGTCACAGAGTGGCAGAGTCAGAGTTCACACCTTCAGAAATCTGATCCTTTGCTAATGCACAATATTGTTGTGAAGTGCCATCAAGTCAGAGCTAACTCATTCCGACCCTCCAGCATGTTGTCCGTGGCTGAAAAATCTCTTGATAGGAGACCACTCATCTTTCTCCCTCACAGTAACTGGTGAATTTGAACCATGACCCTTTTGGTTCACAATGCAATTCCTTACCACTAGGCCACCAGAGTATATAGTAGTGTTTATATTTGCAATTACTAAAACTCATAGGGAACATGTATTAAATGCTTAGCTCATGCCAGGTGTTCCAAGTATTTTATTTGTATCAATTAATTTCATCCTCACAATACCCTGCGAAGGTTCTTATTGTTGTTAGGTGCCATCCAACTGACCACAGCTCATTACAATACTGTGAACAACAGATCAGGACCTTGTGCTGTCCCAACACCATCTCTGCCATACTCAAGCTCCTCGCCGGAGCCGCTAAGGCAGTTCATTATGTTGAAGGCCCTCTTCCATTTCCATGACTCTCTACTTCCCCAGCATGATGTCTTTTTCCAAGGACTGGGCGCCTCCTGGCCACATACCCATAGCGTGTGAGACAAACAAGGAAGGTAGTCGCTGTAATTATCCCCATTTTACAAATGAGAAAACTGAAGAAAATTGAGAAGGAAAACATATTCTAATTGATTTTCTGGCTCTTTGCTAATTGAGCCTTATTTTAACATGCATTTATAACTCAAGCATGACAGGTAAGTTTATTGATGACCGTTTTGAAAATACAATCTAAAGCTTGCCATTCCGAGGCATCCGATTAAGCTGTTTTGGAGGTTAAGTACCAACAACTTTGCCTGATTCATCCATATAATTGAGAGAAATTATCTGACCTCATTTCAGCCCACACGTATATTGAATAAGCCATGAAGCTTTTGAATTATCATCTCTATCAGTCTTTCTTTCTGGGAAAAGAAAAAATAAAACAAAACATGCAAGAAATCAAGGTGTTTTGCTTTCTATATGAAAACTTCCACACTTAGTGTTTTTAAAAGTCCCTGCATGGTGCGAAAGGAGACCCGGTGGTATACTGGTTAAAGAATTCAGCTTCTAAACAAAAGGACGCGAGTTTGAACTCAACAGCTGCTCTGTGGGAGGAGAAGGAAGTCTGCTCTTGCAAAGATTTGTGGCACAGACACATTATGGGGCAGTTCTACTTTGTCCAGAAGGGTTGCTTTGAGTCAAAACTGACTTGACAGCATGTGTTTGGGTGGAGCGGGCTCACGGCTGCTCCAAGGTTTCTGCTCCAAGCATACCAAGAGGCTCTTTGGAGGAAAGACGTAGTAATTTGCTTCTGTAAAACAAAACAAACAAACAAAAAAAACCCCAGTCATTGAAAAAAATCTGCCGAGCATAGTTCTGCTCTGACACAAATAGGGCTGCCAGGAGTCAGAATCTGATTTCTTTTTGCTTTAACTCTTTTGTATGCTGAGTGAAACTAGCTCTGCCATTCTGGCCACAATGATACAAACAAGACTTGGCACATGGGGTTAAAGAAAAACGTGTGGGCTCCACCAAGCAGGACAGTGGACTCGGGGCAGCTTGACCAGAAAGTTTCCCCAAAGGTAATCCCATGGGAGAGACGGGATATCATCAATTCATTCTGAAGGAGTTTGGATACTAATTAAAAATACAGGAGATCACATGTCACAGATGCATTCCACATGAAGCCGAGGTTTTTTCCCCTCCCCCTTGTTTCTGGGGTCTTTCTGCATCTTGGGAGATCTATGACAAGGCTCACTAAAAAAGATGCCAAAAACCTGAGACAAAACCTTTGTTTTCAAATTGATCTGATTCATTGCAACCATCATGTTTTCCAGAATGTAAACCTTTTTTGTGTGTTGGGTTTTTTAAAAATATTGTTTTTATTATATACTGGTTTACTTAAAAGCTCTTATACATACATTTTTCTCTTTTGGGATGAATGGTGGATTCAAACCACTGGCCTTTAACTTAACAGCAAGATTTGTAAGGCACTGTACCACAAGGGCTAACATTCTTTATATTCTTAGCATGCATCCTTATTAATAAGTGTAATTGGTGACTCTTTTTAACAATTGTAAAGAGTTAAATTAATGCAGCATACAAACAGAATTTACCGTGCCTAGCTTTCTATCCTCCTTTGATCTCAAGTAAGCTAGATAGAATAAATACCATACCCACTCAGTTACTATAACTCTGCATAGAGGTATTTCATACACAAAATTTCCCTTCACATTTGTGAGGCAGATGAGAATTTTTCACCTATTAATGTGCTAAATTTGGTGGAAAATGTTAAGTGTTTCATAAGATCACTTAGCTTCTCGATGTAGCTTGCAAAATATAAGACACAGAGTGAACATTTGATTTCTGTATTTCATACAGATTTTTATTGTGTGTGTTTTGTTCTTAGGTGCCATTGAGTTGACTACAACTCATAGCAACCTTCTCTGTGAACAACACATCTGAACCTACCCTGTATCGTCCTGTGCAGATCTCTGATATGCACAAGCCCATTGTGACAGTCACTGTGTCAGTCTGCCTTGTGGAGGGCTGTTGTGTGTAGTCAAGTTGATTCTGACTCCCATGGACTCAGTAGAGTCCTACTGACCCAAGATCCTAATCTGCAGTCTTTCTGGAAGCAAATTGCTAGGTCTTTTCTCACATGAAGCTGCTGGTGGATTTAAATCATGGATCTGTCAGTTAGCAGCTGAATTTTTACCCACAGTACCACCAGAGCTCATTATTTACATGTAAAAGTGTGTTGAACATATGTTTCATAAAGAAATAGATATTCTTATCAAGAAATACATTCTAGTCCTAGGAATTGAATTCAGAAAAATTCTAATGATTGTCAAACTGTCACAATAAATCTGTTTAATAAATATGGCAGAAAGGCAAGATAACACATAGTTCTTAGGTTTTATGTGTTGCACTGCAAACAGAAAGATGGGAGCTTTGAATCCCTTCACTGTTCCTCAGGAGAATCATGAGGCAGTCTCTTCCCATAGTGATTTATATTCTGGGAAGCTGGATGGAAGGTCTTATAAGTTGGAATCAATGGCAATGGATTTCTCACTAGGGTCTGTAAGCATTTAAAAGTTTCTAATTATAGTTGGCAAAACCACCTCAAACAAAGGTCTCCTAACAAAAGTTTACAGAATACTCCTGGGCCTCCAGAAGGAAAAGACTGATAACACAATTACAAAGTGGGCTAAAGACATGGGAAGATTTTTCACAGAGTAAGACATTTAGATGGCCAACAAACACATGAAGAAATGCTCAAAATCACTGGCAATAAGAGAGATGCAAATCAAAACCACAATGAGATACCATCTCACCGTAGTGGCAGTGGCAAAGTTTAGCAAGACAGCAAGCAATAAATGTTGGAGGAAAGCTGGAGTAATGGGAACTCTCATAAACTGTTGGTGCGTTTCTAAACTATTCTACAAGGTAGTATGGTGTTTCCTCAAAAACTGGACTGGAAACTTCATATGACCCAAATATCCCACTACTAGGAATATAACTCAAAGATATTAGAATTGAAATACAAATGAATATTTGTACACCAATGTTCATAGCATCATTATTCATCATTGCAAGAATCTGGAAACAGCCCAAATGTCCAACCAAATACAACTGAATGGATTGAGAAATTGTGGTACATTCACACAATGAAATACTATGCAGCACTCAAGAGCAATGATTTTTCAAAGTACTACATGACTTAGGAGAAACTTGAGAGCATTATGCTGAGTGAGCTAACGCATGGTCTTTGCAATCACTTGTTATGCATCAGAGAGCTGGACAATGACTAGGGAGGACAAAAGGAGAATTAACGCCTTTGAGCTGTGGTACTGGAGAAGAGAACTGAATGTACCATGGACTGCCAAGAAAACAAAC
>NW_006399825.1:4914556-4915176 GCF_000299155.1 Elephantulus edwardii | reverse complement strand
AAAAAGTTTCTAATTGGACAAGTTTCAAATCTGTTGTCCATCGGGTTGCTATGAGCCATAGTCGACTTGATGGCACCTAATAATGACGACGATAGGGTGTCTAAAGGACAATTTTTTTTTCCAGCTCAAAGCTAGTGACCCTAAAGGATAATTTATTAAGTAGGTTTTTTTGTTTGTTTCCCTGAAAGGAAATGCTGTTACCTTTTTGTCTACATCAAAGAATAAGAAGCCACTAAATAACAATAAAATGACTTAATGACACTAAATAATTTCTGTGTAACATGACGAATCTATCATCATGGTATTATATATGTATTATAATAATAAATCTAGGCTTACCTGCATGGTAGAAATAGTTATTCACCAAACTACTAACAAAAAGATTGGCTGTTCAAACTCACGCAGAGGTGCTTTTAAAGAAAGCTCCAGGGATCTGTGACTGAAAGGCCATGTTCGGGTACATTGGGCTGCTGTGAGTTAGAATGAAATCAACAACTGTGTGTTCTGGTGGTTTTTTAAAAAATAACTCTTTGCCTTATATTATTTTATTTTTATTATTATTATTATTATTATTATATTATTATGTGTTATTATATGGTCATCTTGTTTTTAAAGTCTTG
>NW_006399825.1:4868077-4914456 GCF_000299155.1 Elephantulus edwardii | reverse complement strand
TTATATTCTGTGTTATTATATGGTCATCTTGTTTTTAAAGTCTTGAGTCCTGTTTTATCTTGTTCATTATATTTGTAGTGAAAGCAAATTCTATTTGAAAAGGTTTACCATTGCCTGGGCACTTACTAGTAGGCCACCTAGGCTCAGGTTGCAAGACTTTTAAGTTTCTTTACATTGGATAGAATATCAACTCCAGGAGACAACAACTAGGTCATATCATTCAGAAGTTCTGTTTACAGGTCATTGTTGTGTACTGTGAAGTCAGAACCAAACTGTAGCCGACCCTCCAGAGAGTTTTCAGAGGCAGTTAATTGCACGGGAGATTGCCCATCTTTCCCCCAGGGAGCAACTAACTGGTGGATTCAAACTGCGTGCCTTTGGTATTGCAGTGCCGCTTCTTATCCGTAGGCCACCAGAGCTCCTCATAGGTCATTAGTTCATGTTTTATAGAAGAGAGAAAGAATAATAAAGTAAAATTTAATGATCAAAAAATGTTATACATAGTATTCAGGGAGGAAAAGAATAGTTTTACGTCTTGGTTGGTAGGGGAAAAAATAGATAACCTGAACCACTACTCTGATAAAACAAACACAAGTTCTTTTTAGAATTCTGGTTTTTAAAAACACAGCAGAGAAATATTTAAATATGCATGAAAACAAGTAAAAATAAATAAATAAAATAAAAAAAAGGAAAAATAAGGGAAGTTAAAAACCAAACATGTCACTTTGTTTCCCTATTGCCTTTGTAGACATGAGTTCTTGGTTTGCCATTTTTGTCTGAAGCCTCTGTATGGTTGGGAAGATCTCTGCTAGTGCAGAATCTAATGCTACTGAATTCCTTATCATTTGATTTTGAAATTATGATGAAAATAGAGCACCATGGATATTAAGTCCAACTGGATGCAGCAGACTTAATAGCGACCCTTAACTAAGTAATAAAAAGTAAAGGATTCTTCAACACTGGGAACATTGTGAACATTATTTAGGAAGCATTATTTAGTAAGTTTCTGTTTATTATGCAGAAGATCAAGGACTACAGCCTCCTATACGGACTGAAGCTAAATGTCAAGAAAACAAAGATTCTAACCACTGGGCCAATTGGCAGCATCAGCATGGATGGTAAAGAGATTGAGATAGTTAACAGTTTTAATTTACTTGGCTCCACAGTCAACACTCTTGGTAACAGCAGTCAGGAAATCAGGAGATGAATTGCATTGGGAAAGTCGGCTGTGAGGGACCTCTCAAGAGTACTGAAGAGCAACGATGTCAGGCTGGAGACTAAGGTGTGCCTGATCCCGGCTATAGTCTTCGCAATTATGTGCTATGCATCAGAAAGTTGGACAGTGAATAGGGCTGATAGAAAGAGGATTGATGCCTTTGAGCTGTGGTGCTGGAGAAGAGTGTTGAATATATCATGGACTGCTAGGAGAACAAACAGGTTTATTCTGGAGAGGGTGAAGCCAGAATGTTCCCTGGAGCCAAGGATTCTGAAGCTTCGTCTGACATATTTTGGGCATGTAACAAGGAGGGACTGGTCCTTGGAGAGGGACATCATGTTTGGCAGAGTGGAGGGGAGGCGAAGGAGAGGAAGACCTTTGGTGAGATGGATCGATTCGGTGACTGGAGCGGTGGGAATAAGTGTGTTTGAGATGGCTAGGTTGGCACAGGATAGAACAGCATTTAGAGCTCTTGTACATAGGGTCGCTATGAGTCACAAGTGACTCGATGGCACATAAAAAAACATATTTGGCAATAATTATTAATGGTGAATGGGTAGGCATCATAGTTAATGCAGTTGATAGTACTAAATTGTACATGTGAAAGTACCTGTGAATGTTTCATGGCTTAAAATCAAGAAAGGTGTGGGGCAGGGCTGTATCCTTTCCCTTTACCTAATCAAGCAAATCACTCAAGAGGTTGGACTTTGTAAAGAACAAATCGCATCACCTTTGCATCAGGATCAGAGGACCATTCATCAACACCTTACATTATGAAGATGACACAGCCTTGCTTGAAGAGAATTTGAAACACTTACTACAGAAGATTAAAGTCCGCATCCTTCAATATGGATTACTTCTCGAAAAGAAGACAAAAATCTTCACTTACTGAGCCAATGGTCAACATCATGAGAGATGAAGAAAAGCTTGAACTTGTTAATTTCATTTTGCTTGGATCAACAATGAACACCGTTGGTACTGGCAGTCAAGAAATCAAAAGACATGTTGCAGTGGAAAATCACTGTCAGGAACCCTTTCCAAGGTGCTAAGGAGTAATGATGTCGGTTTAAAGACTAAGGCGTATCTGATTCAAACCATCATCTTTTCAATTACTTGTTATTCCTCTGAAAGTTAGACAGGACTGAGAATAACAGAAGAAAAATTAATGCTTTTGAGTTATGATGTCGTAGAAGAATACTGAATATTCCATAGATTGACAAAAGAATAAACAAATCTGTCTGGAAGAAGGCACATCCAGGGTGCTCCTTGGAGATAAGGATGGTGAAACTTCATCTCCCTTATTTGGGGCAGGCTTCTAGGAGAGTCTACCTCTTGAAAATGGACATCAATGTGTGGAGAGGTGGAGGGCCAGTGAAAGCGAGGAAGACCCTAAACTAGATGGATTGACACAGTGACTGTAACAATGGGCTCAAGTAAATCAGAGATGATGAGGATGGCACAGGATGGGGCAGGTGTCAGATCCATTGTTCACAGATTCTCTATGTGTCATGTCAACTGGACAGCACACAACAATAATAACAAGTGTAAACATTTTTAATTGGCATGTTATGTGTTGTAGCTATATGAATCTGTTAAAAATGAGAGAAAGGATTCTTGATGTCCCTCCTTTGAATTAGCAAAATAGCAGAGCAGTAGTATAATACAAGAATCTTTTGGTTTAAAAGAACATCTAAGACATATTCCTGTGTGTATTCTTTACCTTTATCATGTAATTTGACTTGAATATTATATTCCCACATAATTAGGCCTGTTTGTGATGGTAAAATATTCTAATAGTCTGATGGCTTGAAAGACATTTGTGTTACCTTGTCCTGTCCACAAATGATCATAACAGAAAATAAGCAATCATCTTTAGTACATTACCGGCAATGTCTAAAGTTTAGCCAAAACAACTGTCATTCATTCATTCGACAAATATTTATTAAATGCCTGCTATGTGGCAGCTGCTGTTCTAGGAAGTAGAGATTCAGTCATAAACAAGACAGACAAGGTCCCTAACTGTGAAGCATTTGCTATACAGAAAACCAGTGAGAACGGTTCCTTTTAGTCAGAAACAGAACTAATTGATTTATCTCATATTTACTCACAAAGCCCTTTCACTTTTCACAATGCTTTCTAATCTCTTAAATAGGGAAAAAAAGTGAATGAAGAGAAATGATCCTGGGATAAGGTTCAAAAATGCATAACCCAATGGGCCAACTGTCTCTAGGAGCCTAACTCCATTCAAGAGTGTGTGGCTTTCAACAGCAGCAGTTCCCTAGTTAATCAAAATTTCAAAGGACACAGAAGACCATTTAATAGGATTATACCTAAACCTGTTACAGATTAAATTCTCTGGCTGTTTGACACCCTAGTAACTAGCCTAGGTTTCTATTTTTAAAAAAAAAAAAGGAGATGAGAAGAATTCCTTTCTGATAAGAACAAGAGAAAAGACTATCTTACTGCTATCTTTGCCTCCAAAAGAGAACAGCTGCCAGAAAACTCAATGCAAGAATGAACAAACGTACTGTTGGCCAAGTTCAAATATCCCAGGGTAATACACTGAGCAACAGCCTCTGTAGCATATGATGCAAAAAAACCCGCCACTGTCATTTCAAAAGGTCCATGGCCACGATTGAATATTTCTCTCCGAGCAGGAGAAGCAATAAATATCTGCCTCGAGGTGACACAGATGGTTAAGCATTGACAGATTTTGAAATAGAAAGTCCTAAAAACCTTGCCTCTCGCCTCCACCACTAATCTTACTGAACCTTCGGAACTGGCGCGTGGCTGGCACTGACGATGGTAATGCACCAGCAGGAAAATTATGTGAAGAGGGAAGAAAAATGCAAAGTCATATTTCCACCTTGACATGGGCATTGAGAAGTGATGTGAACTGGATAAATGAAAGCAAGTAAGCAAAGTTCTTTTAAAAAATGATGAATGATGGCTTTTCACAGATACATGTTCACCCCCAAAGCGAATGAATGTTCCCATGAAGCTGTCATTCTGACATCAGTACAAGAGACAAAGGTGTTCATAAACAGAAAACTATGTAAGTAGGAGTTTAAGCAAACAGCTTTTCCTGACACTTTGAAGAGTCTCGAAATTTATTTCTGTTTTGCCTTTAACCATCTAGATCTGTCGTTCATTCTGCAGATAATAAAGTTGTTTTCAAAAGGTTTTAACATAAGGTCAAGAGAATTTTTAGGGCTTAAAATATCAATGGTGATTAATTTTATAAAACACAGTGTATGGGAATGGTCATACGAAACACAATGCGAATGAAGAAATATGTGTGAAACACAATGTACATGAGTGAAACACATAGTATAGGAATTTTGTATGCAAACCAATAGAAATTTAGAAAGCAAAAGAAAAAAAACATTGTATACTAGCAGGGTGGACAAGAGACAATTTAAAGAGTTAATTCACTTGTAGCTAAGATTGCTGATTCATTACACATGGTTTGTATTTGTACAGGGTCTGCAGCTGATTGCCATTGGTAGCATTTTTTTTTATTTGGCTTTGTAGTTATTATTTGCAGGTTTTTCAGACTTGGCTTATTTATTGCTAAATTAATGCTGTGAGCATGTTCTATAAGTATAGATTTTTAAAGTACAGTCGAACTGTCACTGAAATGTAAGATGGCCGTTTGCACTGAGGGACTGTTAGAAAAACCAGCTTTGCTCCCTAACCCTCACAAGGACATGACTGGGCTTCATTTGTCATACCAGGGGTCCCTTGTCACAGTTTTACTAACATGGTGTATCTCCAGCTCTGTAAACACATTTCCTATGGCTGGGCAAATATTTACAACATTTGACATGCTACTTTTACAATAGACATTCATATTTATTCTTGATAAACATGAATACATGTTCACACTTATTTAATTTACCTTTATAATAATTTCAACAGGGCAGACCGTAAAATACATCACTACATATTCTAGAAAGTTTTCTCCAAGCTGATTGCATTGCAATAATGTGTATGTCCTAAGACATTTCTGTTGCTGATTCCTTCATACAAAGATTAACAGCACCAGTTCCTTCAAAAATTCCCTCAGTAATGAACCTCTTGAAGTCTGCATTTCATTATCCATAAAGTAAGGAAAATAATTGTATCTGCCTATGGCATTGTTACAGCAATTAAATAAGATAATGTACGCACAGTGTTCCACAACATATCTTGGAAAAATTAAGGGGCTGATCTATATTAGATATTATTATTATTATTACTGTGTTTCATGAAATTTTATATGCCATGGATTGCATGATGCACCATTATTATTTGCACCACCACAAAGGATAAAACAACTGAAAAACCCTACTAACAATTCAACTATGCAACCATGACATGATGTTTTCTTATCATTTAGAGTTTTTTTTCTTTTAAATCTATTGAGCATCAAGTATATTGGTGATGTTGGTCTCTGTGTCACTTTATTCTCACTACATCTTGGTAGTTCTCACAGGAATGTCAAACTTTTTCATAATACTCTTGAAAAAACTATATTGTTATTGTTAAGTGTTATCCATTAGACTATGACTTGTACTGACCCTATGGACACAGATCTGACCCTTGCCTATCCTGCTCCAGGCTCACAATCTCTGAGACGCTTGAGCCCATTGTTACAGTCACTGTGTCAGTTTATCTCTCTGTAACAGACTATAGTACAGTGTAAGCATAACTCTCATATGCACTGTGACTAACTTTATTCATATGACTTTAGTACAACATTCACTTTCTTGTAGGAATCTGGAACAAAACTTCCAAAATTGCAAAGGTATGTCCATATTGATTTTAAAAGTGACTGTGAAAAATCTAACATTTGTTTGTTTACTAGACATTGGCTGAGATTCTGTTCAATCTAAATATATATTAGGTAAGCTATCAGAAATTCCAAGAGAGTCTTCGTCTCTAAGAAATAGCAACAGTTTCAATGCTCAGTCAAGTGAGGGAAGGCATATGTATAAGCAAAACATAAATGTAAGAGCCACAGAGATGTATGGATAAGGTATACTAACTGGAGTTTTGAGGCTACTAACTTGGATTCTGAGTGAGGCTGAGATGAAAAAAGTACACATTCATGGTTAAAGTCAGCAAATGAGGGGAGGGCGATGAAGGCAAAGGGGGAAAGAAAAAAGTGTTTTCCTATTTTTCCCTTTTTTTTGTTTTGTTTTAAACCTCCCACTTGTTTTGGTGTGTTTTTTTTATTATTAGTTGTAATGGACATTTACAGAGATTTTGGGTTCTCATTCATTCATTGTTGCACTGTTTTCTCTACCCTCCTCCCCAGTTCATTCTTCTTCCCCCCCCATGTCTGTTTTAATTATCCAATTGCCATAGAGCTTGTCAAAGCCAGTTCTGATAAATCTCCTTTGTCAGTGTGTCCTTTGCCATTCCCTATCACTCCTCCCTGAGAGAGACTTCACCCTGATTCATAAGGAAAAGGGGATGGCGTATTCTCTTAGCTACTTCCTGCTGAAAAGGGACGCTGTGGGTTTCAGGGTGAAGATCTCTCACTACTCTAAAGGGCCCCTTTGGCAGTAGGAAACACATAGACTTATGGAGATGGATTTTGGAATTTAGATGCACTGCTATGTTCTTTGCATTGATTAGTCAAAATGAATCATTTCAACTTGGGATCATTCTCTTTCTCTCTTCTGAGAAGTGCTTCTTTATAACTGGTCTACTTTCCTCTTAATAATCTACGTTGTTGTTATTGTTATAGTATGACTCACAGAGACTGCATGAGAATCGGAGCTCTGCTCTACCCTGAGCCACACTCATGATCTCTAACAGACTCATGCCCGTTTTTGTAGTCACTGTCAGTCCATCTCCTTGAGCAGCATCATCTCCTTCACCCTCTACCTTTCCCAGACTTAGGGTTTTTTTCCCAAGGACTGGCCCCTCCTAATAACATGCTAAAAGTTTACTAGGTGATGCTTCACCATGCTTGCCTCTAACCAGCACCCTGGTTGCAATTACTTCAAGATAAATTTGTTCTTTTGACAGTTCATTCTATTCAATATCCTTTGCCAACACTAAAATTCAAGGGCATACATTTTCTTCAGGATACATTTTCTTCTTAGTCACTGTCCAATTTTCAGATAGAGAAGAAATACTTCAGAAGGCCATGGTTTGTAGGGCGCTCTGGTGGCCTAGAGGCAAGAAGCTGCACTTCAACCTGGAAGGTATGTGGTTTGGGGCCACCAGCTGTTCTCTCTGAGAAGGACGGGCAGCCTCCTCCCATGTGATTAATTGCTTCTGAAAATCCGGTGGAGAGTCAGCTATGGGTTGATTCCGACTCTGTGGAACACAACAACAACAATAACAACAACATGGCCTCCAGCAGGTTCCCCTTAGTCTTTAAAGAGATGTCATTACTTGGCAACATATTTTTCCAATACAGCATCTTCTTGATTTCTTGGCTGATACTGTCAAGAATAAGGATAATAGAAGACTAGTCAATGCCTTTGAGTCATGGTGTTGGAGAAGAGCACTGACTGTCCCATGGATGGTCAAAAGAACAAACAAGTCTGCCTTGCAAGGAAGTAGAACGAAGATACTCCTTACAGACAAGGATGGTGAAACGCTGTTTCACAGCCTTTGAGAATGTTGTCACGAAGGACTAATCGTTGGACAAAAAGACATCAAACTGGGAAAGTTAGAGGATCAGAGAAAGAAGACACTAAACAAGAGGGATTAACACGCTGACTGTAACCATGGGCTCAAGCATATCAGAGATGGTGAGGACGTACAGGGTAGGCAAGGTTCAAATCCATGCTTCACAGAGTCATTATGGGTGGTAGGCAACTCAGTGACACCTGACAATGACAACAACAACAAAGAGAAAAGCAAACTGGGGCCGGGGGTAGGGAGGAAAATGTGCAACAATGAATGACTGGAAATCCAAGTTCTCAATAAACTTTCATTAAAATCTCAATTAAAATAAAACCTTTTTTTAAAAAAAAATAATAGATTTGATGTATTGAATTTACTGGGGCTCTGATGGAGTAGTCCACAGGGAGTTGCACTGCTAATCCAAAGGTGGTTGTACGCTCTCACGCGTGCTCGCGCTCCCTCTCAGGAGCGCAAGGGCAAGAGCGAGCAGAGCGATGAGCAATCTCCTCCTGTGTGATTTATAGCCTCCAAAAGCCCCCGGAACGTCAGCTAAGAGTCAGTTCTGACTCAATGGCAATGAGTTTTTATTGATGTATAAGAACTCTTATATATTATAGGTATTAAATAAAAACCAAAGCTACTGCCATTGACTCAGTGCCATCTTAGGGTAACCCTCCATTGGGCTTGGGGGTTTATAAGTCTTTTTTTTTTAAATTTTTTTATTTTATTATTTTTGTGTGAGTGTACCGTCAAATCAGATCTGACTGGTACAGGAAGAGATTGTCCCTCCTTCCCTGGCAGAGCATCTGGTGGATTCGAACCGTGCGCCTCTGGGATTGTAGTTGAAGCTCCTTACCACTAGGCCACCAGAGCTCCCCTATAAGTCTTTATGGAGGGAAACTATATTTCTTCCACTGAGGAGTTGGTGGGTTTGAACCATTGAACTTTTGTTAGCAGCTCCATATGCTCTGAAATATACCACCATGGCTCCTTAGTGTATATTTTGCAAAGAAATCCCCCCATTTTGTTATTTATATTTTAATTACATTAATAGTTTTTTATATCTTGGCAGTTTCAAATGTTTCTCAAATTTATCATCATTTTCTCAACTTTCTGGGTTCTAGATTTTCTTGTGAAAGGCTTTCCTACCTTAATATTATATTCTTAAAGCCCTCTCTTATTTTCTTCTATCTTAAGTGTTGTATTTTAAACACTAAAATTTTAGAGTACTGCATGAGGTACAACTTTTACTTCTCCAAATAATAGATTTTAAATGTTCCCTTAATTCTTCTCTTAGGTTTATCCATTGTCACTGGGTTAATTCTGACTTATTGCAACCCTATAAGATATAAAGCAGAAGTGTGTTCCAAAAGGCTTTCTTGGGTCCCTTTTTTTAAATTAGCTATAGTCTTCTACAGAAGCATGTTACCAGGCCTTTCTTCTTAGTACCTCCAGACAAGCTTTTAATGTCAACTTTTAGGTTAACCAGATAAGTGCAATCTTGCAATCTATTTGTACCACTTGGTGTTCTTTTTTCAGATCATTATTCATTTCTAAAATAGAGACAAACAAGTAACTTTTGATAACCTATGCCAACAAAGGTATCAAGTGTCAGAAACTTGCGTTAAAATAACTTTAGCAAAACAAAATTATAGAGTGTTATGCTGCTCGTCCAAAGGCACTGTCTTTGAAATATGGGTAATCTCCTCAAATATTTATGCTTCAGAAACTTGGTGGATGGTCAGCTGTGAGTCATTTTTGCCTCTATTGCAATGAGGAGGAGGAGGAAAAGGAATAAAAATAAAGAGAGGGCAGAATAAGTCTGTCCTCAGAAATGAGTGGATCTGAGATTTTGAACGTCATCAATGTCAACACCGAAACTGGTCTCTGCTTTTCTGTGTCTTGCTTTCCCTCTAAGTGCAGACAGGTTTTCCCCATATGGTGATGGTGATGGCTATAGGGCATTTCACACATGCGTTCTTCCAACTCAACAACCAGAGAACAAAGTGTGCTCTACATCAGATCTAATTGTTCAAATCTCAGGAGAGGACTCTAATTTACTACTAAAGGATATCCATTTTGGTTTTTCTTTCTCCTCTGTCTATGTAATGACCTTTTGCTCTCTTTATAGATGATATCGTTGATGTCATTGTACAATTCATCTGGTCTTTGATCATTAGTGTTCAATGCATCAAACCTATTCTTAAGATGATTTTTAAACTCAGGTGGGATAGACTCAAGATCATATTGTGGTTCTAATGGACTTGTTTTCATTTTCTTCAGCCTCAGTTTGAATTTGCACATGAGTAACTAATGGTTTGCTCCATAGTCAACATCTAGTCTGGGTTTGATTGCTGATATTGAACTTCTGCAACTACTCCTTCTACAGATGCAGTTAATCTAAACTCTATGCAGTCTATCAGATGAGGTTCATGTGTAAAGTCACCATCTGTGTTTTTTTTAAAAATATATTTGCAATAAATAAGTAATTGAACATACAGAATGCAATCGTTCTATTTCTGGCCCAATTTCTGTCACCAAGTCTATACTCTCCAACTACAATTCCTTCATTGTTTCCAGTTTTGGCATTCCAGTCACCAGCTGCCATTAATGCATCTTGATTGCATGTCCAGTCAATTTCAGACTGCAAAATTTGGTAAAAATCTTCCATTTCCTCCTCTTTGGCTTTAGCTACTGATATGTAGGTTTGAATAATAGTCACCTTAGTAGGTGTTCCTTGCATGAGTGAGTATAGATAATGTCTTATCGCTCACAACATTGTACTTCAGGACAGAATTTGAAATTGTTTTTTTTACTTTGAATGAAACACCATTCTTCTTCTCTTTTTCATTCCCAGCATAGTATACTACATGGAAGTCTGATTCAAATTGGCCAATGATAGTCCATCTCATTTCATTAATGCCTAGACTGTCAATGTTCATGTGTTTTATTTAATTTTCCACAAATTCTAGTTTTCCAACATTCGTACTTTGTACATTCCAGGATGTTTATTACATTAAAGGACATTTGCAGTGGTTTCTCCTCATTTTGACTGACTTCCAATCTGGACTCCATCTCTGATACTGTAACTACCCATGTTCCTCTATTGTTCATATGGTTTTTCTGGCTTTCTATTTAATCAGTGGATGGCAGATCCTGCTTCCAAATCTGTTTTAATCTGGGAGCTATACTAAAATCTGTCCACTGTCGGTGATCCTTCGGGCACCTAACAGACTGGTAGCACAGCTTTTAGGATTACAGCATCCACCAGTTAAACTCAGTACAGCAAACTGACAGTGCAGTACCAACAAAAAAGCAATAAGCAAGAATATAGATACTTAAGCAATATGGTAATTAGAAGTATGAATATCATTCCCCCGTACAACAAATTGACGGAAAAATCGTGTGTCTCTAACAGGAAACCAAGCATACAAACATCATGTTGCCACATCCAGTTGAGGCCTGTGGCAACATGGTAGGGTCATTACTAAGACAGAGTAGAAAGAAAAAGACTGAAGTGAATAGAAAATTACTCTAGAAAGTCAAGGAGCCAAAACAAAGGGAAGAGGTGCTGAAGTAAAAGAGCTGAACAGAAGATTTCAAAGGGCGGTTCAAAAAGACAAAATATTGTAAAGGAAGATTCAGGGAGCTGGAATTGGAGTATAAAAAGGGAAAAACTCAGCATTACTCAAGCTGAAAGAACGGAAATGAAAATTTAAGTCACTAGTTGCAACATTGAGAGATGTTTATACAAAGTCTTGAATAATCCAGGAAGCATAAACAAAAAAGATGGAGAGAATACACAGAATCACTAAACAAAAAAAAATGGCTAACACTGAAATATTTTAGGAAGCACCATATATGTAAGAGTAAATAGTAATGAAGGAAGAACTTCAAAGTGCACTGAAGTCACTGACAAAAATTAAGGTCCCAGGAAATCAATAGGATTTCAATTGACATGTTTCAACTAACAGATGCAGCCATGGATGTGCTCACCAGTCTATGCCAGGAAATTTGGAGGACAGCTACCTGGATGGTTGATTGGAAGAGATTAATATTTGTTTCCACTCCCAAGAAAAGTGATCCAGCAGAATGTGGAAATTATCAAACAATATTATTAATAACACGTGCAAGCAAAATATTGCTGAAGATCATTAAAAAATTGCTAGAACAGTACACAGACAGAGAACTGCCAGATGTTCAAGCTGGATATAGAAGAGGTGATGGCATCAGAGATATCATTGCTGATGTCAGATGGATACCGGCTGAAAGCAGAAAATACTACTTGTGCGTTAAAGAATGTCTGTGTTTTATTAACTATGCAAAGATATCTGACTGTGTGAATCATAAAGACTTATGGCTAACATTGAGCAGAATGGGAATCTCAGAACACTTATTTGTGCTCATGCAAAACTTAGATCACGAGGCTGTTGTGCAAACACAGCAAAGGAATACTACATAGCTTTCTATTAAGAAAGATGTGCATCATGATTATATCCTTTTCCTATACCTATTCACTTTGTATGCTGAGCAAGTAAGCTGGACTCTATGAAATAGAATGTGGCATCAGGATCAGAAGTATACTAATCAACAACCTATGTTACGAAGATGACACAACTTTGCTTACTGAAAGTGAGAACTTGAAATGCTTATTCATAAGATCAAAGACTAAAGCCTTCGATGTGGATTACATATCAACATCAAGAAAACAAAAGTTCTCACTACTGGACCTTTTGGTAACATCCTGTAAGATAGATGGGAAAAAAAGATTAAAACTATCAAAGACTTCATCTTACTTAGATTCCAAATCAGCAGCCTTGATACTAGCAGTCAGGAAATCAGGAGGTATATTGCACTGGGAAAGTCTACAATCAAAGTCTTCGCCAAATTATTGAGGAACAATGTTGTCAGTTTGAAGATTAAGGTGTGCCTGATTAAGACCATGGTGTTTTCAGTCACTTGCTGTACATTGGAGAGCTGAACAATGAATAAGAATGATAGAAGAAGAATTGATGCCTTGAGCTGTAGTGTTGGAGAAGAGTACTGAATTTTCCATAGACTGTCAAAAGAACAAACAGATGTCTTGGGAAAAGTGCAGCCAAAGTGTTCCTTGGACAAAAAGGTGACAAAACTTTATCTCACATACTTTAGGCATGTTGCTAAGAGAGGCTAGTCCTTTGAATAGGTCACCATGTATGGGAAGATGAAGAATGAGCAAAAGACAGGAAAACTCCCAGCCAGATGAATTGACACGGCGACTGCAGCAATGGGCTCTAGTGTGTCAGAGATAATGAAGACGTCACAGGGTAGACCAGGGTTCAGCTCTGTTGTTCATAGGGTCACTATGGATTGCACTCATCTCAATGACACCTAACAGCAACAACAACCACGAAGGGAACTCTTGTGCTGGAGTCTGCAGGGTGTTGTGCTGATAACCTAGTGAACCAGTTCTATTTCCCCAGCAGCTCTGAAGCAAAAGGATGAGCAATTTCTCATGTGGTTTACAGCCCCTAAAAACCCATTGAGCAACCAGTTAGGAGTGGACTCCGGCTCAACAGCAGTGAAGTCTGGAGGATTCACAGATTATTTATTTCCCCCTGAGGCAATGGCCCATTCCTGGACCCATCCCTGTGGTGAGGGGATGAGTGCTGTAACTGCCCTGCCCTGTGTCCTCATCCCAGCCCAGCTTCAAAACGGCAAGAATCGATGCCAAGAAAAAAAGTGGTGAAAGCTACAACTGTCAAGAGACTTCCTAAGAGAAAACCCGAAGCCTCCAATTTGTGACTCTGTATAATAAATCCTCATATATTTGGAGCTCTGGTGATGGAGTCCACAGTGTGTTTGGCTGCTGACCAGAAGGCTGAGCCCCTTGGTGTTCAAATCCACTCCAAGGCGGAAAGATGGATAGTCTCTTCCAATTAAGATTTACAGCCTTGGACATCTGATGACTGACCATTTGGGCCAGAATTGACTTGATCAGAGTGAGTGGGTGAGGGAGTGATTCATAATCGTAAAAGCTGCCCACCCATTGCTGTGGTGACAATTCCAACTCACAGTAACCTCCATCAGGTTTCTGAACTTAAAAATCTTTATGTGAGGGGATTGCCATCTTTCTGTCTCAGAGCAGCTGGTTGCTTCAAACACCCAAACTTTTACTAGCAACCTGACACATTATGCCACCAGTGATCCTTTATAAAAATAGCGCATGTATTGCCATTTACTGATAGAGTGGGTCAGGGAGCTCTGGTGGCCTAGTGGTAAGGAACTGCACTGCCAACCTGAAGGCGTGCAAGATAAAGTCACCATATGCTCTGTGGGAGAAGGAAGGCCATCTCCTCCCACTGGAAGGGCAACTATGGGTCAGTTTTGATTTAACAGTAAATAACCATAAACAACAATAACTGAGTGCTTTAAGGAGGGATGTAATGATTAAGTGATCAGCTACTAGTCATTGTGAAAATAGGCAGTTCAAACCCTGCGTCTAGTGACTCCATAGGAAAAAGGCCAGATGATTAGCCTGCACAAAGAATCCAGTCTAGAATACTCTGTGAAGTGATTTAATTCTTCCACAGGAGTGGCTGAGAGTAAAAATTGACTCGATGGCACCTAACAACAACAGAATTGACTACCTTGGATTTTTAGGTGTAAAAGTTGTTTTTCTCAGTTCTAATTACTGTGAGTGCATATTAATTAATTTACACACCTTCAATACATAAAAAAATAAAAGAAAATAACATAACATAAAAAATAACAATTTAAGGGAACTCTGGTGGCCTAGTGGCAAGGAGCTGCAACTACAATCCCAGAGGCACAGGGTTCGAATCCACCAGATGCTCTGCCGGGGAAAGAGGGACAATCTCCTCCTGTACCAGTCAGATCTGATTTGACGGTACACTCACACAAAAATAATAAAATAAAATAAAAAAAATTTAAAAAAGAATAACAATTTACGAGAGAACAGTTTTAGCCATATGACCTAAATTCCTAATGCCCTCAGCTTAACTTTTTATGTGAAATGAGGCATTTTATTCTATGACGTAGGGAGTTGAAAGGAAGGCAGTGCATTAAAGAGAAGGCTGGGATTTCTTTTTTCCCCACAATGATTCCTAAAGTGACCATGCAGCTTTATGTCATGAATTGTGCTCATCCATCCTACACCCGTCTCCTACACGGCCCCCCTTATTTCACATCTGTTACTAAGGAAAAGCTAACGCCAAGTATCAGGTAGGACTCTTTCAGGAGCCAGTAACAGAAACTCCCAGGTGCTTAATGGGGTCAAAAGGAAATTATTTGTGCTTCTGAGTAGTGTATTCCTGTAAGGAACCTCTGGAGGCCTAGTCCCTGGGGAGTTAGTTGTGCTACTAATCCAAATGCAGCATCTCCCTGGAGGTTCAAATCCACTACCTGCTCTGCTGGAGAAAGATGGGTAATCTCCTATGCAATTTGCAACCTCCAAAAACCCACTGGAGGGTCAACCATGAGTCAGTTCTGACTCAACAGTAATGAAATCTGTTCCTGGGAAGGAGCCCTGCTGTTGTAGAGATCAAAGCGTTCAGCTATTAACTGAATGTTCAGTGATTTGAATTCACCGGCCACTCCGTGAGAGGAAGATTTGGCCAGCTGCTTCTGTAAAGATTTACAGCCTTGGAAAGTCTAGGAGGGAGTTCTCTGTCCTTTCAGAGAACTGAATGTGTGATTGGAGTCAGTCGCAGTGGGTTTGTGCTCCCCTGACGCAGGTACACAGCACTGGAAGGAAAGTCGCAGAAGCCAAGTGTTAGGAACAGTAACTGGGCCCTCGGGTCTACCAGTGTCCATTTGGTTTCCCTGATTATCTGCTTCTCTTTACTTTTTGTTCTCATTATTTTCTGGTGAGGAGTGAAGCTACTAGAAACCTTAGATTCTCAACTACTGAAAAAGGGCATATTTCAATCCTAAAAAATTATTCCACTTCTGATTGAGTTATGAGTATGTGCCATGGATCAATCTGTTAGAAAGGAGATTGGGCATATCATCCCAGGGAAATGGCATTTATTATAAAACAAATAGTGGGGTGTGAGTAGGGAGTTGATGTTGTTAGGTGCCATTGAGTACGATTCATAATGACCGTATGAACAATGGATCTGAACTCCGTCCCATCCTATGCCATCTTCCCACTTCCCGACACACTAGATCCCAGTGCAAATCACCATGTCAGTCCACCTGGCTGAGAGTCTTTCTCTTTTTCGCCAACCCTCCACTTTCCCAAGCATCATGTTCCTCTTCAAGAATATGCACAAAGTATATGAGGAAAAGCATTATCATCCTTGCTTCCAAAGAGCACTCCAGCTGCGTCTTCTCCAAGACATATTTATTTGTTCTTTTGGCAGTCCATGGGATCTTTGTGCACCCCATATTTCATCTGGTAACTAGCTGGGAAGCTTTCAGGACCAGGAAATGAATAAGCACCACAGATTACTACATTGTTTTTAATAATCTTCCTTTGTGTGTGTTCTTGCCTGCCATTTTGCTCATACTTGTAGACAGGCTGATGAGCTGACAGACAGTGCCTATATGTCATCAAAGGAATTCAGCTCAGCACTGAGAATAAGGGACATGTCTCTCTCTCTCTCTCTCTCACCCACACACACTCTCACCCCCCCCACACACACACACTCTCTTTCACGGACATGCACAGTGACCGGAGGGGATAAGTGTGTCAGAGAAAATAAGATCGGCACAGGATTTAGGCAGGGTTTAGGGCTGTTGTACTATAGGGTCACGGGCAATTTGATGGCACATAACAACAACATTTATATATATGTGTGTGTGTGTGTGTGTGTGTGTGTGTGTGTGTGCGTGCATGTGTGTATATATATATGTATATGTGTATGTTTATGTGTATATATATATGTATATGTGTATGTTTATGTGTATATATGTATATATGTATAGGCTCATACTTATGGAAAAGTTCTTCCTCAACATTTCTTAAAGATTCATGTAATTTTAGAGCTTGAGCATTGTGTTGGTGCCTGAGAGCTGCACATTCTATCACAGTCAGGTAAGAAGAGCATGGAGGGGGTCCTGAGGTAGTGTACCCATAGTTACAATAGCCATCTCATGCTGTTGCTAACTGGGGTATAGTGGTAAACACCCTACAAATCTCATACATTGCTGTCTCACGATCATGGTGCTTATCAACTCTGGAGCCCCAGGAGAGAGACATGAGACTGATGGAAGTAATGCAGGGGAGTTCTGACTGGTGAGGCCCCAGTGGCAGCCTTCAGCAGGGGAGTGGCAGTGGCCAGGATGCTGTTTATTGAAAAGCAGCCATGAGGGGCTTAGAGGAAGAATTAGCATGGTCCTATTG
The DNA here is from genome assembly GCF_000299155.1 of Elephantulus edwardii. Classification (NCBI taxonomy): domain Eukaryota; kingdom Metazoa; phylum Chordata; class Mammalia; order Macroscelidea; family Macroscelididae; genus Elephantulus; species Elephantulus edwardii. The sequence goes on along the minus strand of NW_006399825.1, from coordinate 4,897,261 downwards.
AAGGACATTGATGGTGTCAGTTGGGTTTGAGCAAGGTAGAGTTAGAAGAATGAAGGAAGAAGAAATCCATTTAAAAAAATCAGTGTGATAAAACAGCAGGAATTGTTAGCTTTATTCCATGTTTAATTTCATTCCTGCTTTTACTTTGAATCAGTAACACATCATCAGTTTTTCCCACTCTCAAGAATCTATAAGCAGCATATACATCTATTTTTCAAAATACCATATCTAAGTGTTTACTGGGAGTACTGCACAATTTGCAACTTTATGTTCTCATTATTTTTAATGATGTTTTCAAGTGAAAGTACTTCCTCTCATACATCTGTCCTCTTAATGTTTCTTTTTTCCTGTGGGAGTTACGTGCACAAGGATGGTTCTACCATGGTGTCAGTGTAAGTGATTTCTAGATCCTATGCACGTGGCCTAGCGAGTGAGGAGTTGAGTTGGGCACGGCCAACCTAAAAGCAAGGGGCTCAAATCTACCAGCTACTCCGAGGCAAAAAGATGAGCAATCTCCTCTTGCATGATTTTACAGCTTCTAAAAAAAAAAACTCAGGAGGGTCAGCTTCAATTCGATGCCAGTGAGCGCATGATCCAAACTCGTGATTTCTGTTCAAGCCAAATTTTCATCACAATGAAGTGGAACGAGCTCCAGTGATCGCTGTCCCGTTCAAGACTGGCAGCACCACTCCACGGGTCAGATGGGTGACCAGGGATGCATGACAGAGCCTCTGAATCCCCACCTGCAAAGTGAGGGAGCTTAGAGCAAATTAGCCTAGACCAGGCTGACTTCAGAAGAGGGATGTCATTGTTGATGTCAGATGGACCATGGCTGAAATCAGTCCATACCAGAAAAATGTTCACTTGTGTTTTAGTGATTATGCAAAGGCATTTAACTGTGTGCATCCTAAAAAATTATGGATAATGCTGAGAATAGGGTCTTAAAACAATTGTGTTCATGTAAAACTTATGTGTAGACCAAGAGCAGAGCAGAACAAGTGAACATTGTGTGATTTAAAATGAGAAAAGTTATCAATCAGAGTTGTACTCTTTCTCCATACCTACTCAGTCTGGGTGCTAAGCAAATCATTCAAGAAGCTTGGCTAGAGGAAGAATAATGTGACTTTAGGTTTGGAGGAAGATTCATAATCAACCTGCATTATGCAGATGACACAATCTTGCTTGAAGAAGACTTGAAGCACTTACTGAGGAAGATCAGAGACTTCAGTATGGGTTACATCTCATCATCAAGGAAAGAAAAATCCTCACCACTGGTCCAATAGGCAACATCATGACAGATAGAGAAAAGGCTGAAGTATGTCATTTGGAACCACAATCAACACCCATGGTACCAGCAACCAGAAAATCAAGATACATTGCACCAAGAAAAGCTGCTGCAAATGACTTTTTCAAAGTTCTAAGGAGCTAGGACATCATTTTATTTTGTTTTTTAAAAAAGTTTTATTTTACTAGTTTTAATGACTGTGACACTGATGTGTCAAATGCGTTAATGGTTGGCTACCCAATGCGGACAGAGAGTGGGGTGGAGCTCCCAGATTAAAACAAGTTTGGAAAGAGGAGTGGCATCCGCTTCCATAATAGCTTGCCTCCAGAAACCCTATGAACCTGGAGAGAGGATGAAAGGCACACAAGTGTCGAGGACTCTCCTTCATAGGGTCGCTATGAGTCGCCTGCAACTCGATGGCATTTAACAACAGCAAGTTTTAATGAACATTTACAGACATTTTGGATTTCCATTCATTCATTGTTGCAGTTTTTTCTCTACCCACCCACCCCCAGCCCCCAGTTCGCTCCTCTCTTTGAAAAGCAAAAGATAAACTTCTTTGTTGTTATACAATCCCCCCTCCCTGCCTCCGCCCCAAATGCACTCCAGGATGCAACCTTCATTCTGGACTCCTGTGATAATCATAATACCCTGTCATATATCGCTTTTAAACTGTTCTCTCCCTCATCTGTTTCAGTTCAGTATACATAATCTATCCAGTTTTTCTCAATCGTACCCCAACCTTGATGTTAGTCTCATTCTACAACAGTGGCACTATGCAGTATTTGTAGGACATCATTTTAAAGACTAAGGTGCACCTGATCTAAGTCATAGTATTTTCCATTACTTCCTGTGCATCTGAAACTCAGACAGTGTATAAAGACGACAGAAGAATAATTGATGCCTTTAAATTCTGGTACTGACCAAGAATATTAAATATCCCGTGGACTGCCAAAAGAACAGACAAATCTGTCTTGAAGGAAGTGCAGCCAGAATGATTAGAGACAAGGATGGTGACAGTTCAGCTCACTTACCTTGGGCATATTTTTAGAAGGGACTTGTTTTTGGAGACAGACATCATGCTGGGGATGGTGGAGGGTCAGCGAAATAGAGGAGTACTCTAAAAAAGATGGATTGACGCAGCAACTACCACAAAGAGCTTGGAAGCAGGACTGTGAAGATGGTGCCGGACAGGCAAGGCTCAGATCCACTGTTCATAACGGTGTTGTTATGAGCTATAGTTGACGGCACCTACCAACAGACCAAATGGTTTGTCTGTTACCTTTTAAAAAACATTTTGTTGTGCGTTAAGTAAAATTTTACATACAAAATAGTTTCCCATTCTCATTCAAGTATCTGTCACAAGCTGTTTCATAATGTTGGTTGTCATCCCCACAATGAGTTAACACTCTCCACATTTCTGCTTTACCCTCCCTGGTTTCCAGTATCAGGTTAACCAATAAGCAAAGTTAAGATGGGTTTACATGCCCTTACTGATCTACAGTGAACAATGTCACATTGTGTCGTGATATCAAAGAATCTGCTTCTCTGTATGGCTGACATCTGTCTCGCTCCAAATTCACAACACATTCCTACAGAATGAAAACCCCTTTTCAGATTTCTAGTCTCTGGCAGGGCAACAGAGAAACCAGTAAACAAGGCAAGCACAGGCTTAGTTAGGTTTGTTTACTAATCTGCAGTGAGCAATTCCACATGGTCTCACTGCATCTGTACAGATTAATAGGTAAGCATGAGTAAACCCATGCTTATCTTGCCTGCTGGGTTATCTGCCCCCTGCTGGCTCCATCTCTGCAGTGTTCAGCCTGCCCCTTGTCTTCTTACCTTTACTTTCAGAGAAAGGCTATCTGCTTGGTCTCATACAGTTGATTGTTCTAAGGAACATCTTCCTCACAGATGTTTATTTTGAAGACCAATCTATTATTTGGTTGGAATGTGAACTCTGGGAGTGGCTTCAGTTCCAAATTAAAAGGGTATCTTAGAGAAATGATCTTGGAGTTCTTCCAGCTTTGGGTGTGTGTGTGTGTGTGTGTGTGTGTGTGTTTATGTGAGTATCTATGTCTCACCTGTAAATATGAATCTTAGGGAGCTCTGGTCGCCTGGTAGCAAGAATCTGTACTGCAATCCCGAAGGCATGCGATTTGAGGCCACCATCGGCAATCTCCCCCCCGTGAGATTAACTGCCTCTGAAAACCCACCAGAGGGGCAACTATGGGTCAGTTCCAATTCCATGGTACACAACAACAAATATAAATATACGAAAGCCCAGAACTCTGCCTATATATGCATCACCCATCTCAATATGTCTCTATTATCTGTTTACTAAATTTTCTTCCCCTCTCCCTCCCACCTTATCCCTGGTAATGAAGCATGGTTCTGTGTATAAACTTTAATGTTTTATAACAATGGTCTTACACAATATGTACCCTTTGGTTAGCAACTTATTTCGCTTGGAGAGGGACATCATGCTTGGGAGGGTGGAGGGATAGTGCAGGAGGGGAAGGCCCTCTATGAGGTGGATTGATTCGGTGACTGGGGTAATCGGGATGGGTGTGTCAGAGGCAGTGCGGTTGGCGCAAGATAGAGCAGGGTTTAGGGCTGTTGTGCATAGGGTCGCTATGAGTCGCAAATGACTCGACGGCACATAACAACAACAACAATTATGTCCTCTAAATCCATATGCTATGTAATTTTTAATGAAATTTTTCTGGTTTTTTTACTATTATATGTGACTGTACCATAGTTTCTTTAACCCTTTGTCCATTGATGTAAATTAGGGTTGTTTCCACTCTTTGCTATGGTAAATAAGGCTACAATAAACAAGAGTATATCAGTTCCTGTTGTAGCTCTTATTTAGGTGGGGGGACAGGACACATACTAACTGTGAGATTTCGGAATCAAATGCTGTTTTTGTTTTTCCCATCTTTCTAAGAAAGCACCAAACTTCTTTCCATAGTGGTGGTACCATTTTACATTCCTTTTGGCAGTGTCTGAGCATCACAATCCCTCCACACCCTCACCAGTATTTGTTGTTTAATGTCTTCTTGAACATGGCTATTTTTGTTGTGGTGAGATAACACTTCATTGTTGTTTTGATTTGTGCCAGAATTACTCTGTAAATGCAAAGATATGTAGTTAGAATCCACCAACTGTTCTGCAAGAGAAAGATGGGCAGTCTCCTCCTATGCAGTTTAAGCCTGTGAACACCCACTGGAGGGTCAGCTGTGGGTTGGTTGGACTCTATGGCACATTACAACGACAATAAAAGCTAATGATCCTGGGCTTTTCTGCCAGTGTTTGTGGCCCTCTGAATCTTGTCTCTGGTGAAGTGTTCTTTGTTGTTGAGGTGCTCGAGTTTTCTTTGTATTTTAGATGAGAGTCTTGTTAGCTTTGCCATTGTCAAATATTCCCCCCCACACACACACACACACACACTGTTGCTTCTTTTTTTTATTCTTGGAGAAAGCTTTGATGCACGTAAGGATTCCCTTTTTAGGAGGGCTCAATCATCTAGTTATCCTTTGCTGATTGTTTATCTTGCAGTTATTGTCCTGTGCTGCCAAGTTGGAAGCAACTCATAGCTTACCCTCCAGAGGGTTTTCAGAGACTGTAAATCGTACGAGAGGCGACTGCTCTTCTTTCTTCTGAGAAGTATCTGGTGGATTCAAACTGCCTGTGGTGTAGTGTGCCATAGAGTCCAACCAACCCATAGCTGGCCCTCCGGTGGGTGTTCATAGACAGTAAATTGCATAGGAGAGTGCTCATCTCTTTCCAAAGGAGCAGCTAGTGGAGTCAAACTACCTGCCTTGTTCCCAATATTTTCCATTTAGTCTTAGTTTTCATTTTCTAGATTTCTAGATGCCTGCCCTGTTTCCAATATTTTCCATTTAGTCTTAGTTTTCATTTTCTAGATTTCTAGATTCTTTCTCTCTGTCCGGTCACTGGGTGGGCAGCCTTGGAATTCTCATTGTCAGTGGAAAGGTGGGCAGGTAGGAAGAGGGGAAGGGGAAAGAGGAGTCTGTGGCTGCTGGCCTGAGAGCAGGAGCATCCACCACCAACTCCTGGGGCTCTTTTCATTCTGTTTCTTTCTCTTCCTTTTAGTGTTCACTCTTATCATTATTCGTCATTTTGTTTGCAGTTCTGTGTTCCCAGATTGTGTCATCTGTATCTGTGTCATTTTATCTCTTAGCCCTTTGTAGTAGGAGTCAGAACTGTCTCTATGGCAGCTTGGTCATCTCAGCTTGTCTCCCTTCACCTTAGTGACCATCTATTATGGATTAAATTGTGTCTCCCAGTAAGCTATGGTAAAGTCTTAGCTCTCAGTACTTTTGAATGTAAACTTATATTCAAAAATCTTATCATTTGAGATGGCATGAAGTTGCACTGGAACAAGCTAAAGACTCAAATTTGCTGCCATAGTCAATTCTAACTTAAAGGCTTCTCCATCAGGCTTCCAAAGTAGTTGATCCGAGCAAGGGGAGATTACCCATCTTTCTCCCATGACATTGGTGTAAAGTGGATTCTAACCCTGTGTGATTGGTGTCCTTTTAAAGAGAAGAGGTAAAGAACCAGTGGAAGAGAGCAATGAAGCTACATGATTCTGTAGCTACAAGTCAAGGAATGCATGGAGTTATAGGAAGCTAGAGGAAAGGCATAAAACAGTTTTTATCTTGAAGTTTACAGAAGGGATCAATATTAGTTCATACTCTGATTTGGACATCTACCTTTCAAAACTGTAAGACATTAAATTTTTGTTTTTTCAAGGCACCAAGTTTGTGATATTTTGTTATGGCAGTTAGAAAATGAATGCACTTTTCAAATTGTTGTTGTTGCTATGTGCCATTAAGTCAACTACAACTCATTGTGACTCTAAGAACAATAGATCGGGACCCTGCCCTCTCCATCATCCTCACAATCCCCCCCGCTCAAGCCTGTTGTAGCAGTCACAGGGTCAATCCATCGCGTTGAGGCTCTTCCTCTCTTTCAGTGACCCGTCATTTTTCCTGGCATAATGTCTTTTTCCAAGGACTGGCCTCTCCTGACAGCATGATTAAAGTATGTGAGATGGAATTTCACTGTCCTGGTCCATAAAGAGCACCCTGGTTGCATTTTCTCCAAGATGTAACTGTTAATTCTTGTGGAAGTCAATGGAATATTCAGTACACTTCTCCAATACCACAATTCAAAGACACATACTCTTCTTCTATCTTCCTTATTCATTATGCAATTTCCAGATGCATAAGAAGCAACTGAGAATAACATGCCATGGATCAGGTGCACTTTAGTCATTAAAGTGATATCATTGCTCATTCGCACTTTGGGGAGGACTTTGACAACCTATTTCCTCAATGCAACACATCCTTTTGTTTCGTTTTGGTTTTATTATTTCATTATTTTTTGTGTGTACCGTCAAATCAGATCTAACTGGTACAGGAGGAGATTGTTCCTCCTTCTCCAGCAGAGCATCTGGTGGATTCGAACTGTGTGCCTCTGAGATTGCAGTACAGCTTCTTGCCCCTAGGCCACCAGAGATCACCACAACACATCTTTTGATTTATTAACTGCTACCATTGGAGTTGATTGAGGATCCTCTTGTTGTTGTGTGCTGTGAAGCGAGGTGCTGACTGTGGAACAGAACAGACCATCATGTGCAAGTCCAAATTGATGCAAAAGAAAATGAAAACAAATCCACAAGAATGAAAATATAAATTTGACTCTATCCCACTTGAATTTGAAAACTATCTCAAGAACAGGTTTGAGGTATTAGATACTAAGAACAAATACCAGAAAAGCTGTGGGTTAACATCAAGGATATCATCCATGAAGAAAGCAAGAAGATCATTACAAAGACAGAGGAGAAATAAAAGACCAAAATGGATGTCAGAACAAACTGAATATTGCACCGGAATGCCAAGAAGCCAAAACAAAGGGAAGAAATTACAAAGTTAAAGGATTGAATAGAAGATCTCAAAGGACAATCGTAAAGACAAAGCGAAGTATTATAATTAAATAAAGGCCTGGAATAAGAAAATCAAAAGGAAAAAAATTCACTTAAAATTTCTCTAGCTAAAGAAGTTGAAGAACAAATTCAAGCCTCGAATTTGAATACTTAAAGATGCTATAGAGAAAAGTCTTCATCAATCTAGGGAGCATCAAAAGAAGATGGAAGAATCACTGTATTAAAAAGAATTGGCTGACATAAAACCATCAAAACTCAACAGTAATAAAAGAAATAAGCTTTTCTGAAGGCTTCAGCAGAAAATAGGGCCACAGGAATTGATGGAATATCAATTGACATATTTCAACTAACACTTGCAGCCCTGGGCATGCTTGGTAAGTTGTGCCAAGAAATTTGGAGGACAGCTACCTGACCCACTGACTAAAAGAGATCCCTACTTATTCCCATTCCCAAAAAAGGTGATTTGATACAGTGTGCAAATATTGTGGAGCCTAATAAAAAGAAATTGTTGATGACTTCAGTCTTTTCTTATTGGTCCAGTGGTGAGGACTTTTGTCTTCTTGAAGTTCATATCTAATCAATATTGAAGGCTACCATCTTTGATTTTTTGCAGCAAATTCACTTCTTTTTCTGCAGTCAAGGTTGTATTGTCTGCACAATTCAGGTTGTTGATGACTCTTGCTCCAACCCTGATGCCACATTCTTCTTCATAAAGTCTGGCTTCTTAAATTTGCTCAGCATACAGGTCGAATAGGTATGAAGAAAAGACACACATTTTCCTGATTTTAAACTACACAGTGTTCCCTCGTTCTGTTCAGACAACTGCTTTTTGCTCGATGTACCGGTTTCACATGAGCTCAATGAAGTGTTCTGGGTTTCCAGTCCTTTTCAATGTTAGCTATAATTACTTTTCAAATACTAGATTTAGTAGTCTAGGTAATTAAAATCAAGCCCACGAAGACGTGCAGACCTTTCACCGAGCATGACATCTTGTGAATCGAGCACCAATATTGAATGTAGGGTTAAGAACATGGGCTTTGAATTACTGAAGACTCAGGTCCAAGTTCTGGGGCTGCCACTTCAGATATTCTTCTCTGAACTCTTAATATTCATCTTCTAAACTTTCTACTGAGACAGTAGAGAGCCCCTCTTTGTAGTGTCCTGATGAAGACTGAACGAGGCCAGCCTGAGGAGCACTCAGCACCAGGTAAATGTTGGGTGTTCGCATTATTGTTCATTACACTCTGCTTTATAAACTGAGTCGATAGAAAACTAGAAAAGTTCACCCCGTCATTCATTTGTTTGAACACTCATGCAGTTATTCAGTCAATAAATGCTGCATGTCGACATGCTCTGTGTCGACATGCAACTAGGTGGTTAAAGCGTTGCGTCAAGCATCTTATATTCTCACACTCTGGCTTCCTCCGATGCACTGAAATTGCCAGATGAGGTACATTTTGGAATGATTATCATTGTGTTATCTTTAAAGTAACAGGCTTCTGGTTCTAATTAATCTTGGCCCCTAACTTTTGCACTAAAAGAAAGTCAATGAGCTCATGCTGCAGCGCCTATTTCCAGAGCTGATGTGTTTACTCATTCATGTGAAACTGCCAAAGGCAGGCAGGGTTGCTGTCCTGTGGAACATCTGTACAGTGTTTATCATTCTGGCATTTGAAAACTATATAACTACATGTAGACCCGTGACAACCTCAGGATTTTGTTTCCAAATGTGCCATCGATGAATAATGGCACAAATGAGCAAAATCATCTAGACAATTTGGATGGAGAGTAAGGATGGGAATTACAATGTGTTTCCAAGTGCTCTGGGGGGTGGGGGGAATCCATTTCTATAATGGCAAAACAATAATGTCTTTGGAAGCATGATTTGTATAAGATGGCTTGAGAAGCAAGCAACTTGCTTTTATTTTGGAAGCAGAGATTCCAGTCTGGCCTAGGATAATCATTGGCAGAAGCCGTTTTCTTGATTAAGTCAGTCCCATGAAAGAACATGTGTCTTTATTACAGAAAATGCCTTCTCTTAATTCCCACCTTAGCAGGAAAGGCCAACTTCCTCTCAGCTGCACTCGGCTCGTTCAACCCAGAGCCCACTAACTCAATCTCAGCCACTGGTAATTTGAGATAAATTCAACTCCTACTGCCTCAGTTAGGGCCCCAGTGGTTCTGTCTGCTTTCAAATGACTCCTTCTTTTGTCTTAGAATGGTATCTTAGAGATGTGCAAAGGCACTAAGGCGATTATTTTTTACTGTCTCTTGGAACTCAAGAATCTCCATTGTAGAAGGTTGAAACCATGCCTGGTCATTTAGTCTGACCAGACTTAAAAATGCATCAAATACAAATAGATTCTGGGAAATAAATCAACTTTAGGCCTTTTACTGCTGAAGGCTTAGAATAATTCCCAAAAAGGCTAATTATGTCTTTCTCTGCTCAGTAGTTGGGCTTAATAATAAGCACCAAACATATGGCAGATATTGGGCTGCATAATCCATCATGGCCTTCTGTTGAGCAGCAGGGGTATTGGTCTTAAAGGAAATTATATACAGAATGCTTGCACATATTAATAGTGAAAGTTCTTGTACATATTACTGTTGGCACGTAACTACTAACCTGGCTCTTAAAAAAAAAAAGTCCAACTCACTAATAATCAAAGACTCATAATATAAAATAATATATTATACAATCTATTTTCTACTTACATTAAAAAAGATTTTAAAATGATGAGATTGCTGGGGAGGTATTGATGAAATAAGCACTTCCGTACTTTATGGCAAGGGCACAAATTGGGGCAAACTTTCTAGGCATTAATTTGGCAAGGAGTATGAAGGATGAGAAAATAGTCATATATTCTATCCAATCATCCAGTTCCCAGAAATTTATCTTAAGAAAATAGTGTAAACCATGAGCAAAGATTTAAATATAAGAATGTTCATTGTGAAGATGATTATAAGAGCAAAATTTCTAAAGCTGGGGGAAACCTGCATGTATAATGAATGAAGAATGATTAAACAAATTATGTACATCTATTATATTCCTTTTTTCCATTTTTATTATGATTTTAATGAAAGTTTACAGAAAAATTAGATTTTCATTCATTCATGGTTGCACATTTTCCTCCCTACCTCTCACCCAAATCACTTTTTAAAAAATCATTCATTGTTGCATAATTTCCTCCATCCTTTCTCCCTTCCCCTAGTTTACTTTGCTATGCACCTCTTATTCTGGACTGTTGTCATATACATAATGCCTAATCATACATTCCTTTTAAGCAGTTCTTTCCTTCATCTGTTTTAATACACTGTTTATTATTCATCCTCTCTTTTCTTAGTTACTTCCAACCTCCATGTCAGTCTTGTTTTGTAACAGCAGTGTTATACAATATTTATCCTTTTGTGACTGAGCATAATATCCTCTAGGGTCAGCCAGGTAGTGTAATATTTTATTAGCTCCTTGTTATTCAGTGCTGCATAATATTCCATTGTGTGAACATGCCATAGTTCGGTACGCATGTACTATATTCTATGAAAGAACCTAGTGGCATCATGGCTAAGTGCACAGCTTCTAATGAAAGTCTTAACTTAGCAGCTGTTCCATAAAAGAGAGATGAGGCTGTCTGTAAACCTCCAGTCTCGGAAACTACAGAGCAGTTCTGCTCTGTCCAGTGTGGTCACTATCATATGGATTCAATTCTTAGGCAATGAGGGGTTTTTTTTCCCTTTTTTTTAATTGGTTTACTTTATTCTATGGAATCACTGGATGCTAGCTATGTTTAGGAAAATAACAAACAGGCTCTTACATACTGTAGCAAAAGCTTTCAAAAAGTGTATTGTTGTGGAAAGTCTCACAGAGGAAGACATTCAGATAGCCAACAGACACATGAAGAAATGCTCAAAATCATTGGCAATATGAGTGAGGAAAATAAAAATCACTATGAGATATCTCACCCCAGTAGCAGTGGCAAAGTTTAGGAGGGCAGCAAGTTATAAATGTTGGAGAGGATGTGGAGATGTGGGAATTCTCATACACTGTTGGTGAGATTGTAAAATGGTACAACTGATCTGGAAGGCAGTTTGACATTTTCTCAAAAAGTTGAACGTAGAAACTCCATATGACCCAGCTATTCCACTACTAAGAATATATGCAAAGGAAATTAAAACCAAAACACAAATGGAGATTTGTACACCAGTGTTCATAGCAGCATTATTCATCATCACAAGAACATGGAAACTACCCAAATGTCAGCCACAACTGAATAGATTGAGAAATTGTAGTACATTCATACAATGGAGTATTATGGACCACTCAGGAGCAATGCTTTTGAAAAATATTATATAACTTAGAAGAGACTAGAGGGAATTATGCTAAGTGAACTAACTCAATCTCATAAGGACAAATACTGCATAAAACCATTATTGTAAAAATAGAAGGATAACTAGTAAAATATGTGTGGTGACTCAAGAGCGGAAGGGCTGGAAGCAGAGTGGTGAGGATGGGTAGGGGTGAAACTGCAGGGTTGCATCATTTGATGGGTAGAAGAAATGAGAAAGGTCTGACAGGGACTTGAAAAGACAGTGTAATGATGGGTATGGTCTAATGGTGATTAATTATGTAAAACAATGCTCGGGGATGATTGTATGAAACACAATGTGAATGAAGAATAGTGTGAAAAACAATGTATACAAACTTTATGACCAAAACAATATAAAATAAAAATTTAAAACAAACAAACAAAAATATATTGCTGTTGAATGGAAAGTAACTGACCATCCATTGAGTTTTTGAGGCTGTAAATCACAGCTTTCCTGTTTTTTCTCATGAAGCCACAGGTGGATTCAAACCCACACTGAGATATAGTCTTAGTGTCAGCAGTGCAACTCCCCACAGTCTTGGCCACCAGCACGACCTGCACTGTAGCAGAGCAGGTGTGATGGGGCAACAGAAGCTTGGAGCAGCACTGACCAGAGGAACGAAGGAACAGGAAGCTCCCCAGATCAGCCAGGATAGACCTAAGAACCACACAATCTTCCCCCACGAGTCTTTGGGATGCATACAAAGGGGCTAGCCCTAGAATTCTGAATCCACAGAACTATTGAAACCTTGGAACCTGTCATGCCACAATCTCACCTACAGAAATGCAGGTCTTAGAACCTCATTTGATGCAGTAGGTACTGGTCCCAAAATGGTCTCCACTATTTAGTCAGGTGATTTTGGCTATATTACTCAGGCTTTCTGAACCTCCTATTTTATCCTACGAAATAGAGGTCTAATTGCCCACATAATTAGACAGTATTTATATATTCCTTTATTTTATTTTATTATTGTGTGTGTGTGTGTGCCATCAAATCAGATCTGACTGGTACAGGAGGAGATTGCCCCCCTTCTCCAGCAGAGCATCTGGTGGATTCAAACCGCATACCTCTGGGATTGCAGTGCAGCTTCTTGCCACTGTATTTATAATTTCTTAACAATGGCTAGCACATAAAATTTCTCAGTAATGGTATTTCTGACACACCAAGCCCCATTGCCCCAGTTACTGTAGCAATCCATCTCATCTGGGGTCTTCCTTTCTTGCTCTGTCTGTCCACACTTCTGAGCATGATGTCCTTCTCTAAGGACTGGTCTCTCCTGGCCACGTGTCCAGAGTAAGTGAGACAGAGCTTCAAAATCCTAGCCTCCTAGGAGAGACTTGGTTTCACCCTCTCCAAGGCTGACTTATTTGTTTTCTTGGCAGTCTATGGTATGTTTAAGACTCTTCTCCAGCACCACAACTCAAAACACTCTTCTCAAAGCACCACAACTTCTTCTGTCATCCTTAGTCATTGTCCAGTTCTCTGAAGCATAACAAGTAATTAAGAAGACCATGGCCTGGATTAGGTGCACCTTTGTATCTAGACTGATATAGCTGCTTTTCAACATTCTGGAGAGGTCCATGACAGCAGATTTTCCTGATGCAGTTAGTCTTTTCATTTCCTGACTGTTGCTGTTAAAAGAATTGATTGTGGATCTAAGCAAGCTGTAATTGCTAACACCCTATTATTCTATTCTATTCTATTCTATTCTATTCTAATTATATATTATATTGATTATATTATTAGCAAGACTGGCTCAGGACAGGGAAGAATTCAGAGCTTCTGTAGACAGAATTGGTATACATTACAGGAAATTCAATGGCACATAACAACAATAACATACTATGACAGGTTTGGAAGCAGGAGTGGCATCCACTTCCTAAACAATATGTCTCTCAAAACTCTATAAACTTTGTAAATGTCCATAGTTGTAGAGGGGCTTCAGGCCTTTTTTTCATAGGGTCACTGTGAATTATGCTCGGCTTGACAGCAATTAACAACAATAGTAGTTATTATTTATTGTCAATCATTAGAAAATTTTGAATAATAGAAGATTGAATTGTTTTCATGTAGCTTAAATTCTAAATAGTACAGACTAGAGGTCAAGAAATTGTAGCCCATAGACAAATCTGGCCCTCAACCTGTTTTGTACAAATAAAGTTTTCCTGGAACACAGCCAACCCATACATTTATAGATTGTCGGTGGTGGGTTTTCTATAACAATTTTAGAGTTGAGTAGTTGCTACAGAGACCACATGGTATACAAAGCATAAAATATTTACTTTCCTGTATCTTTTTAGAAAATGTTTGCTGGTTTTTATAAGGTGGGATAACAAAATGGATCTTCAGTAATTTTGTCTGATTTTAGACAGAGACCTGTGTTTCTTTTGCTTATTTCATTAAAAGCAAAAGTGAGAAAGTTAATTTTCTAGCAAACAAAAAGGGTTGCTATCTTCCAGAAAATCACAAATACACAAAGTCATTTGGCAGGATATGATATGGTTTATAAATTTCCCACATCATTTGTTTTTGTACTATATGTCATTTCAACTCTGCTACAATGTCTCCTTTCCTAAGCGCTGCTATTCTTAACTGTAAGGCAATAACATATTGTTGGCCCCTTTGTTCATAGTTAGGGTATCATCTGTCTTGCCCTGAGATGAATCAAAATGAAACATTATAGGGAATAGAATGGTGGAGGTTATGGCTTCCAGAATATAACAGCAGCCTAGTGATCTATAGAGTGCCTCTCAAGGGTATTAAATTAATCAGCCAGAGATTATTGTGTATATTTTCCTGAACATCTGTGGGCTTTTTCTTGAGGGTGTTTTTGGATGGTGTTTCTGTGATGAAATTGTAACAGGGGAAGCCTGTCTTTGTCATAACGATGGCATGTAGAAAGGGACTCTGGATGGGCCAGGGACACTCAGAAGTCCAGTGGATTTCTCTGAGAACAGTCAATACTGTGCATTGTGCTTTATTTAGAGAAGACTGAGGTTGATATAAATGGTTGGATAGTTTTCCCTATTGTGTGCTCTTTAGAAACAAATGGCAGCCAAGGATTTCAGAAGAAAAGAGAGAGAGAGAGAGCACACTCTGTAGAAGGATAATTGAGAAGAAGGAGGGGCACCAAACACGAATGGTAATTGTGCAAGGTTACCAGGCAGTGAGGGGGTTCTTCTCAAATTAAAGTTCAGTTTGACGACAAAGATCACAGACCCTAACTAACCAGGGACTCCCGAGAGCATAGTTTGGAAGGAAAGAGAGGACTGCAGAGAAGTGGAAACAATTTAGTTTAATGTAAAAAGCCGTCGTGTCTGTAGCATCCATCAAATTAATTGTGACAAAAATTACTCTTCAAGTAGGGTACTTAACGAGGAGGCATAATATCGGGATCCTGTTTCAACAATGCTGCTGCACAAAGAAAAGATAGAAAATGGTATCACTGGAGTAAGAGAAAAAAATGGAACTTTGAGCTGAAACAGGCCTTCCTTTGTGGACCCTTGGCGTGGAGGAAAGGATCCCTGAATGTGCAGTGGGCTAGCACCCAGCAGCTAACATAAAGGCAGGAGATTAGAAGCATCAGCCACTCTGTGGGAGGAAAATGTGGCAGTCTGCTTCCAGGAAGATTGCAGCTTCGAAGACTTTGTGTGGCAGTTCTGCTCTGTTCCGTAGAGTCACTATCTTAGTCAGCTGGTGAGCTCTGGTGGCCTACCAGCAAGAAGCTGAGCTGCAATCCCGAAGGCTTGTGGTTCAAGGCCACCAGCTGCTCCACAGGAGAAGTGGGTAATCGCCTCCCGTGAGATTAACTGCCTCTGAAAACTCACTGGAAAGTCAGCTATTGGTCTATTCTGACTCTGTGGTACACAACAACAGTGCACCGATAACAGAAATACTAAAAGTAGATGGCCTTAAGAAACATTAATTGATTTTCTTATAGATGGTTTGAGTCTAGCAACTGTTTTGCAGGAGGAGGTTGGGCAATCTTCTGTGTGATTTACTGCCTCTGAAAACCCACTGGGGGCGGGGTCAGCTATGAGTTGGTTCTGACAAGACCAGGACACCATGATAGCATTGTTTGTTTGTTGTGGTGGTGCACCACAGAGTCAGAACTGACCCACAGCTGACCCTCCAGTGGGTTTTCAGAGTCAGTTAATCAAACAGGAGGAAATTGCCCATCCTTCTCCTGCAGAGCAGCTGGTGGCCTCAAACTGCATGCCTTGGGGATTGCAGTGCAGCTTCTTGCCAGGAGGCCACCAGAGATTGCAACAGAATGTGGAAATTCTTAAACAATATCATTAACATCACATGCAAGCAAAATATTGCTGAAGATAATCCACAAATGAGTAGAACAATACATACATAGAGAGGGAACTTCCAGACGTTCAAGTTGAATTTAGAAGAGGCTGTAGCACCATGAATATCATTGCTGATGGCAGATAGAGCCTGGCTGGAAGCAGAGAATAGCAGAAGAATGTCTATTCATGCTTTATTAATTATGACACATTTGACTGTGTGGATCATAACAAATTATGGCTGACATTTAAAAGAACAGGAATCCAAAACACTTAATTGTACTCATCCAGAACTTTAACCTACAATAAGAGGCTATTGTGTGAACAGAGCAAGAGAGTACAATATAGAATAAAACTGAGAGGTGTGCATCAGGGTTTTATCCTCTCTCCATACTTATTCCATCAGTATGCTGAGCAAATTATTTGAGAAGCTAGACTCTCTGAAGAAGATTATGGCATTAGGATAGGAAGAAAACTCATCAACAATCTGTTTTATGCAGATAACACTACCTTGCTTTCTCAAAGTGAGGAGGAGTTGCAATCCTTGTAGAATATTAAAAAAAAACATAGCCTTAGATATTGATTACATCTCAGCATCAAGAAAACAAAAATTCTCACCACTGGACTGAATGGCAACATCATGAAAGATGGAGATAAGGTTGAAATTGTCAACAACTTCATTTTACTTCGATCAATAACAAGCAATATGCTTGATAGCAGCAGTCAGGAGATCAGGAGGCATTGCAATGGGAAAGTCTGCAGTAAGGGACCTCTCCAAATTAATGAGGAACAATGATATCACTTTGAATATTAAAGTGTGCCTGATTTAAGTTATGGTCTTTCAATGACTGACTATGGATCTGAGAGGTCAACAATGAATAAAGATGACAAAAGAAGAATTGATGCCTTTGAGCTGTGGTGTTGGGAAAGATTACTGAGCATCTCATGGACTGTCAAAAGAACAAAGAGATATGTCTTGGAGAAAGTGGAACCATAATACACCATGGAGGCAAAGATGACAGATCTTCGTCTCACTAACTTTGTGCATGTTGTTAGGAGAGGCTATTCCTTGGAGAGTGTCATCATGCTGGAAAGAAAGGTGGATGGTTGGTAAAAGAGAAGAGCCTCAGCCAGAAGGATTTACACAATGACTGCAAAAATGTGCTCAGTTATGTCAGAAATGATGAGGATGGCACAGTATAGAACTGGGTTCAGCTCTGTTATTCATAGGGTTGCTATGAGTAATACTTGTCTCAACATCACTTAACAACAACCTCTAGAGGGAAATTGTTTATTTCCTCTAGAGCTATTTCTTTTTGTCACTTCTTGGGGATAGTCCTGGTCTCCTATCAACACCTATGAACTCAGCATTTGGTAAAGATCTGCATGTTTCTTGGTATGAGTCTTTCTGTGAATCTAGCAGGTTCTCAACACAAGGATTTTAGCAAAAAGGGTGCACACTGCTCCTGGCTCTTCTTCCTTGATGAATCATGTCCCTCTTCTCTACTTGCTTATCTCTCCTTTTGTCTCTTTTAAGATAAAAGGTCATGCTTACTACACCGTAGGAAAATGTCCATTGAATCAGACCAAGGTTGTGACCTGAGTAAGGGTGTTGTATCCTACCTGAGTCCCCTTACAATTGATTGTCTAATAATATCAGCTCACATGCTGGGGGATGATTATAACATGAAATAACTGCCAAATTACTGAAAAACATGCCTTATTTTATAAGGATGCAAGTCAATTCATAACAGTTGCTATGAGTTGGAATGCTATTAGTATGACATGAAACGACAACAGTTATAGAAGACAAAGAAATTATTTCATTTCTCAGAATCTATCTTTCCTTTCCACAGTAAACCTTTATATCTGTTCAGTGGAAGAAATAGAGACCCTCTGGCATGATGTCAGACTACTTTTCCTCTCCTTTTCTCTTGAATCTTCTTTCTTCCAGAGGAGTGAATCGCTTCCTATTCAAGGCTACCTGTGTCTTTGATCTTCTTCCTTTCTCTGAAATCTTCAGGTCCTGTATTTCCAACCTCTCCTTCTCCACCGCACCCCCATTAACATGAAGCAGTATTCTTCATCTATGTCCTAAAATTCTCAGCCCTCTATTTTCTAATTCTCAAGATACTTGTGGCTATTGATCTCCATCTTCTCTTCTCTGTATCTACCTTTGGGGTGACATAGAACTGCCCCATAGCATTTCCAAAGCTCAAATCTTTACAGAATCAAACTGCCACATCAACTAGACCAGCTGACAAATTAGGACCTTTGATCTTTTGTTTCAGCCAAATGCTTTAATCCTGAGTCACCAGGTCTCGTCTAGATACTGTGCTAATGTATTTTAATAATGTCTTTATAAAAGATTCCACCATGGGTTGTTTTTCATCTCTGTATTTATATTACAGAGTTTCTAAAAGTAGGCAGATATAGACTCAGCGTTCAATTTCATACTTACTTGGCCGTGCAAACATCGCCTTACTTATATCTCTGTGTCTGTTAGTTTCCTTGTCTGTAAATTTGAGATGATACAAAATAGTTAATATCTTTTTAGTTCAACAGCAGACATAGGCAAATTAATTGATTTGCGTTGTTGTTGTTGATTGCCATCCAGTTAAGCACAACTCATAGTGATCCTATGAACAAAAGACCTGAAGCCTTTCAATAACTATCATCATTTCTCAAAGTTCATAGAGTTTCCAGAGACATGTTGTTTAGGAAGTGGGTGCCACTCCTGCTTCCAAACCTGTCTTAAACTGGGAGCCTCACCAAACACTGTCCACCATAGGTAACTGTCGTGGCATTTGACACCCCAATGTCACAAGGTTCAGCATCACAGCAACTCCAGGTTACCTCAGTACAGCAAATTGACAGAATAGTGTTGTATCACTTAAAAAAATGCCCCTCCAAAATATAACAACTGGCTTTTAAGTGTAAAGGCCCTCCATGAGGTTTTGTTGACTCTAAACAGAGGCTTAAGTAAAAAACAACCAATATAATCTGTTTTTGTTGAGTTGCCTGTGACCCATAGCAACTCTATGCACAGCAGCTCTGAACCCTTCCCTGTCCTGAGTTGTGTCCAATATATTGTAACATCAGAAAAAGATAAGGATATTCCCAGTATATAATTGTGTTGTTGTTGTTGTTATGTGCAGTTGAGTTGCCTGCAACTCATAGCGACCCTATGTACAACAACTTTAAACCCTGCTCTATCTTGTGCCAACCTCACTGTCTCTGATACACCCAAGCCGAATACCCCAGTAGCTGAATCAATCCACCTCATAGAGGGTCTTCCTCTCCTGTGCTGTCCATCCATCTCCCCAAGCATGACATCCTTCTCCAAGGACTGTTCCCTCCTTGCAACATGTCCAAAGTATGCCAGATGAAGCTTCAGAATCTTTGCCTCCAAGGAGCAACCTAATTTAATCCTCTCTAAGATAAACCTGTTCATTTTGTTAGCAGTCCATGGTATATTCAAAACTCTTCTTCAGCACCACAGCTCAAAGGCATCAATTCTTCTTCTATCACCTCTAGTCATTTTCCAGCTCTCTGATGCATAGCATGTGATTGCAAAGACCATGGCATGTGTCAGGCACCCCTTAGCCTCCAGAGTGACACCATTGCTCTCCAGTACTTTGGAGAGGTCCCTAACAGTACACTTTACCATCGCAATGTGTCTTTTAATTTCCTGGCTGCTGGTACAAAGAGTGTTGACTGTAAAGCCAAGCAAACTAAAGCTGATAACAATCTCAATCTCTTCACCATCCATCCTGATGCTGCCAATTGGCCCAGTGGTGAGAATTTTTGTTTTCTTGATATTGAGCCTCAATCTATATTGAAGACTACAGTCCTTGACCTTCTGCAGCAAGCACTTCAGGTCCTTCTCAGTTTCAGCAAGCGGGGTTGTATGATCTACATAACACAGATTGTTGATGAATCTTCCTTCATTACCCCTAAACCCAAGAGACACTTGCCACAGCATAAGAAATTGTCAGCAGCTGAAGTGTTTGAAATAACAGAAGCCCATAAAGTTTCAGATTTAAGCTATCAGATCAAGGGCTGGACAATGGGAGATAGGTGTTGAAGGGAGTGGGGTGGGAGTGGAAGGGGATTCTGGTGGATGGTGGAGCAGGGAAATGGGTGGGTCAAGACACATGTATCAAGGGTGGGGACAACATGGAAATTATTGGTTAATTCCACAATTGGGGAAATATCTTTCATCTGCTTTTTTTCATAAAATGCTTGTCAGATACTTCTCTAAATCTGAGCATTCAAACTAAGACAGATTAGGAAGAAGGACTGGCCATCCTCTTCTGAAATAGCAGGCCTCTGAAAACCCTATGTACAATAGAATATTTGTATTGGAAGGTTATTTCTGGAGATTGTGTTTATGAAATACATATAAACTTATTCTCCTTGTTGCCAGAATTTGAATATTTTCTTGTTAATTCTGTCATTCATTTTTCTTCCTCTTGCAACTTCCTTTCCTTATGCAGTGTGTAGCTGTTATTTTGTGGCCTATAGTTGGCTATGACTTACAGTCATCCTATGAACCACGGCTCTAAACCTTGCCCTATCCTGAGCCAACCTCACTGTCTCTGACACTTGACCCCATTGCCATGGTCACTGTATCATGCCACGGTCACTGTGTCAGTCCATCTCCTCCAGGACCTTCTTCTCCTGTGCTGACCCTGCACCATTCCAAGAATGATGTTCTTTTTTGAGGACTGGCCCCTCCTGTCAACATGCACAAAGTATGTGAGGCAGAGTTTCAAACTCCTTGCTTCTAAGGAGCAATCTGGTTTCACTCTCTCCAGGACAGATCTTTTGATTTCTTGGCATTCAGTAGTATGTTCAATGCTCTTCTCCAGTACTATGACTCAAAGACATCAATTCTTCTGTCATTCTTAGTCATTGTCCAGCTCTCAGAGACATCCAGTGTTGCAAGTGTTTGTCAAAATATGTCAATTGGTATTTCATCAATTCCTGGGTCCTTGTTTTTTACCAATGCCTTCAGAGAAGCTTGGATGTCTTCCTTTATAACCATTGATTTTTGATCAGATGCTACTTCCTGAAGTGGTTATGTGTCGGTCAATTCTTTTTGGAACAATGATTCTGTGTGTTCCTTCCATCTTTCTTTGACACTTTCTGAATCATTGAAGATTTTGCCCATAACATCTTTTGGTTTTGCAACTTGAAGATTAATTTGGATAATATAGCACATTATAAATAAAACTGGTCTCCACAACATTATAAAACAATTAGCTATCATATGGGAATTATCTGGGTTATCACATTTACCATTCATTCACACTTATTCTCATTACCAAAAATTCTGATTCAGTAAGTGAATAATGAGACCTTCGTGTTTTGACAAGGTTCTTCAGGTGATTTGACTATTTGTGCTTTTACTCAATCTCACTTCCCAAACAACAACAAAAAAATCACTGCTTTGTAAGAGCATAGGAATTCCCGGCCAGATTTGGAGTCATTCATACCTGTTTATTAGTTTCATGCCTCAACAGGAGACTTCAAACATCTATGATGACCTGTCTTCATCAGGGAACTTTATTTAAAAAACAACAACAACAACAAAAAAAAAACACAACAACACCCAAATTTGGGGGGGGGTCAAATGTGGAATTGGAAGAAGCCTTTAGAAAATCCTCTTCTGGTTTTTATGCCATCTAAATATTTCCGTGAGTGACTTCCAACTCTAATACAATTAGCATATGTAATCTGTGTTTGATTAGCTCTGATGGTCTAGTGGTAAGAAACTGCACTGCATCCCCAAAGGCACAAGGTTCTAATTCACCTCTGAATTCATCCTCTGAAGAAGGATGGGCAATCTCCCTCTGTGAGATTAACTGTCTCTGAAAACTTGCTGGAGGGCCAGTTATGAGTTGGTTCTGATTCAGGGGCACATAACAACAATAGCCACAATCTATGTATGCAGGGTTATCAAATGCCAACAACATCTCCAAATGCATAAACAAAAATTTTGGAGGGTACTTCTCAGAGGTAGCCCATAAGTGTGTTCCCAAAAGTTCCGTCCTCCGTCTCTGATGCTACCTTACCCACAGACTCCCTTGAACCTTTTGAACTTGCTGAGGTTTTTTTTAAGACCTTGTTGTTTCTACTCAGTCTGCTAGACAGATGGATACTATTGGCTTGACTGAACACCACCTCTATTTGACCATGCCACCTGTCCCAAGGGCTCTGATGCTTTTCTCTGAAAATTGTAGGCTTGAAGTGTTGAGTCCAGGAGACTTTGCCCCTAGGGTTCTGCTGAGAAATGAAGGGAAATGCCTGTCTCCTCTGTTAGGTTACTCCTATCTTAAAGGAAGGTCAGCACATTGTACAATGTTGTTATCATTAATGAAACTAATAAGATTCAAGATGTGTACTTGGGTTGATTTTGACCAAAATATTTAAAATATTTTTTAATCCAGTGTGGGTTGAGGATTTAAAAAATAAAAGAAAAGAAAGAAAAATCTATTGCCAGTGAATTTATTCTTGTGCATGGTAACCCTATAGGGCAGAATACGATTGCTCTCATGTTTCCCAAGGTTGTAAGTGTTTATGGAAGCAGACTGCCACGTCTTTCTCTCATAGAGCATCTGATGGATTCAAACATCTGATCTCTCAGTAGTAATCACGAACTACTCACTCGGTTAAAATTACAATACCACCAAGGTTCTCTGATTAAAAAGGATTCTGAATCTCTGTCTGACATACTTTGGGCATGTTGCCAGGAGGGATCAGTCCTTGGAGAGGGATATCATGCTTGGAAGGGTGGAAGGACATTGCAAGAGAGAAAGACTCTGGATGAGATGGGTTGACATAGTGACTGGGGTATTAGGGGTAGGTGTGTAAGAGACAAGAAAATTGGCTCAAGATAGAGCAGCGTTCAGAGCTGTTATAGGGTTGCTATGAGTTACCAGTGACTCAGTGGCACATAACAATAACAATATGGTCAAATTAGAAGAGACTCATTGCTGACACACACACCCCCATGAGTGTTTGAACCAGTAAATCACACAAGGGGAGATTGCTCTTCTTTCTCCCACAGAAAATCTGAAGGATTCAAACCATGTTCCTTTGAGTTAGCAATGCAACAACTTCCTACCACTAAGTCACCAGAGCTCTATAAAGATTAGGACATTTCAAATATTAACCAAATAATATATTAGCTGCTATTTAACCTGCTAGGTTAAAGTTAATTTACATGTATAAGTCTAGTGTTCATACTGAACTGTTTCAAAGTAAAATAAATATGGCACATAACAGGCTCAGACATGGTTCTCATGGTTATCTGGAGTCAGTGGAGAAATCCACATGATCATCCTTGCTGAGAATTGCCCTTCATATCATTATTTACAAATTAGTTACCTGATCTAAAGTACTGACTCTTTCTTCTAAAATATGTGTGTGTTCTCTCAGACGTTTTTAACATAGAGGCTGAGTGGCTCATCCAGCATCTCCTAGGCATTCCCAAATTTGGCTTTCTATTGGTATAGTTGGTAAGGTATTGCACTGGCAAGCCAAAGTCAGGTGGCTTAAGTCCACCAGTTTCTCTGCTGGAAAAACATGGTCTGTTTCTTCTCATGTAATTCATAGCTCCTGAAAACCCACTGGAGGGTCAGCTATGAGTTGGTTTTAAATTAATGACAGAATTTGTATTTGCATGTATTGGTATTTTGCTACTAGGTGAGTGCACTTGTTTCATATTTTTTAAAGTCAGATTTCATTCCTCTCAATTGTTGTACTACTTCTTTGCTATTTTATTTTAAGAGTTACTTACCACAGTTGAAGTTCAATGCCATTTCTGTTTTACTTTTCTTTCGGAACTTGAGACAGCCTAATCACTCACTCCTCATTTATCAATTCTAATTCATTTATAAGTAGTTTGAAGGGGCCTAATGTGACTCACAGCACAGTATTTGCAAAGTTGATTGGAGTAGTGTGAAGAAATATTCTTTCTACACCTGTTTCAGCCAACCCATCAACTGGGCAAAAATACTAAACTGATGCAAATTTTCCCAGCAGGTGAAAGTGTAGCGCAGCTAGAAAAGAAGGCTACAAGAAGCAGCCCTGCCAGAAGTGAGAGAAGCCCAAGAAGGGAAGAAAAGTTGAGGTAAGGATCAGCATGAGTCCTTAACACGTTATTGTTAGGAGGCACAACCAAGTCAATTCTGACTTACAGTGAACCTGTGTACAAAAGAATAAATCTCATCAGTCTTATCCAATAAAGACTCATGAATCTCAGACGACCTTCACCAATGTAATTAACCAGCTAGACATTTTTCCATAGATAGGAGGCAACTGGGCACAGAGGAGTTTTGACAGTGTATCCTGTTTCAGAGTGCTGAGATAAAAATAAGAGGCTAGAAGGAGACTTCCTTTTCCCCAAATTCTGTCTATGGATCATGGAGAAAATGGGTTTAAATCTCTCTCTTGTTCGTTCTCTTTAGTTTATTTTCCTCCTAGGCAAGAAGAAGGGTAATATGGGGTGTTTTATGTCAATCTCCTGCTTAAAAAATATTTCTTTTTTTTGAAGGCCCAGGAGAACTAAGGCCCACAGCTGGATTCTCTGGTTTGACCTATGTAGACCTAAAGTCAATGGAGTACAACAGTGTTCTTTGGTGGCTGTCCAAAGAGGAGAAAACAGGGTATGGAGGCACAGGGCTATGAGCGTTTCTCTGAAAGGGCTTAGAAGGTGTGAGGATAGTATAGCCCCTAACTGTTCCAGAGTAGAAAGCAGATCAAGAGCCTGTGGCCCAGCCCCATGGTGCCTCTACAGCCACACCAGCAGCAAGAGGGTCATTTATTCGTTGTGGACTCATAGACTCACAGTTGTTATACCAATAATGTGTTTAATAGGGAAGGAAGTTGGAGAGTGGAGGAAGCAAAGCACATCTCACAATGCAAATCCAAGTTTAGTCCAACAATAACAAGGCACAATCTTCAATTAGTTCAGGCTCTGGTTTCAGTTTAACAGCCAAATCTAAATCATCCTACAAGGTTTGCCTCAGAGTAGTTATAAGTCATTTTCTCCTTCAAGCTCCCAGAAAGAACAGCTATAACCTTTAACTGTGGCCAGCAAAAGTGCAAGAAGCCTTATGTCACACTTGTCCACAGTTTCTTTAAAGCAATGCCACAATCTTTCCAACACCATCACCATGGTCTCACCAACAAGGTCTGCCTCAGTCTCCCTCAAGTCTTGCTGCCTGGTGTAGGCAGCACTCTTTCTCTTATCCTAGTCCCACAGCTGCTGACTAAGTATAAGACCATGCTGATTTGCAATACCATGTGTCTGCAATTAAAGTAGCTGGGGACTAGAGAGGTCTAATTGTAATGGCTTTTTTTAAAAAAAAAAAAAGCTGACTTTTAGGCTAACATCACAAGGGCCTAGTGGTAAGAAGCTGTGCTGCAATCTTGAAGGCATGAAGTTCAAACCACCAGCTGTTCTGAAGCAGACAATTGAGCTATCTCCTCCAGTGTGCTTTACTGCTTCTAAAAACCTCCTGAAAGGTCAGCTATGAGTGGATTCTGACTAGACAGCACACAACAAAAATCTACTCTACCAGCAATTAAAGTTAGAGAGGTTTGGGTCTAAAGACCTAGGCAAATACTAGAAATTGAGCATTTGCTAGTTGTCACTCTTATGCATACTTATCGAGAACCAAGAAGAGTATCCCAATGGACAAGCTAATTAGATTACTGGGAGTTTAGTCATCTCTTTGCTTTCCTTATTGTTGTTGGTTATATGCCATTGAGTTAAGTCCAACTCATAGCAACCCTATGAACTATATATCTGAACCCTGCCCTATCCGTGGAATCCTCACCAACTGTGACATATATGAACCCTTTTTTTTGCAGTCACTGTGTTAATCTAACTTGTTGAAGGTTTTCCTCTCACACTGGCCCTTCACCTTTCCAAGTAAAGTCTCTTTCCAAACAACAGCTTCAGCTAACTCTATACCCAGATTATGTGAGATGAAGCTTTGCCATCTTTGCCTCTAAAAAAACCCTCTGGTTGTTTCCCTTGGAGAATAGTACTTCCCCATATATGAACCATAACCCATGTTCAAGTATCTAAATATATCCAGTATTATCATTGGCCCCAACTTTATTATCATGGAAGAACCACTTGTTCTTTAGCCAAGATTATTTGTCATTCTGGGAATGGCCCTGCACAGTTACGTGGCAACAACGGGGTTTGGATACATGCTTGATTGCTTCTGATACAATTCCTAGTGACTATTTTGGAAACCTGACAGTTGCTGCCAAGTTCTTATCTAATGGCCTAATGTTGCAAGAAGTTATTAAGGATTGATTGCCTCATTTGAATTTTTAATAGTATTCTACCTCTTTTTATAGATATTCAATTCCCTCATAGAATTATCATCATATGATTATGCTCATTAAAACCAATAGTCATTCTTTACCATCCGGCAAACTCAGTCCTGGAAATCATCAATGTGCTGAAGATCTCCTTTAAATCATCTGGTTTGTTTGTTTTTTTTATTTCTTCAGAAGATTAAGTCCCAAGTTATGAAATTTGTCCTATTGGTTCAATTGAACTTTGCCATTTCTACAGTGAGTTCATGATGTGGTGGTGGTGGTGGTGGTGGTGGTGTAACATTGAGTTGGAACAAATCCACTGCTAAACCTCCAGTGGGTTTTCAGAGGTAGTAAATGGCATGGGAAGAAATTGCCCATCTTTCTCCTGCAGAGCAGCTGGTGGATTTGAACCACATACCTTTGTGTTGGCTGTGTAATTTCTTACCGATAAACCACCAGAGCTTTCTAGTTCTTGATAGTCTACATAAAATTGCATTTGTATGTGTGAACTATGATTATTAGCCATTTCTTTTAAGAGATAGAAAACTGAAAGACAGAGGAAGAGCCAGGTTATATATTGGGTCCTGTGTAACGAAACCCACATTCTGTCTTGATGACAAACATTATGCTAAAAGACCCAGCTTAACAACAAATGGTTCTGGTATTTGTTCTCAAGTGACAAGTTTCGTTTTCAAATTTGAATTAGAAATTAGTTGGGTTCTTTGATTTTTACCTCTTTCTTTTTTTGCTCCTTAGAGCTTTTAACTTTTCTTTAGATAACATCAATAACTTGTGTAGCTCAATAAAACTTTGGTAAAAAAATGTTAGCAGTAGTTAATAGTATTCCAATTAACTTAAAATTACCATGAAGATGTTACTATCTTGGGAAGACTGTCTGAATGGAAAACTACTCTACTCTAATTCTGAATAGTCTTACTATTAATATAAAGCAAAACATGTAAAAAACTAGACCATGTGTAAGGTGTAAATCTGCTAGAAAGGAAAATTTAAATATTTTCCACTAAAAGGGTTGCGGGGAGAATGGAATGACAAGAATACACTCTATCAAAGGTAGAAAGTATATGAAACTCAGAAAGACAATACAGCACCATCAAGTTTCAGCTCACTGCTTTCACTGTACGCATAAGAAATCATTTACCATTCCAACATACTACTTCTATATTTTATTTCAGCTGGGATTACTGATCTCTTTTCCCCCATTGCCATCAGAGATGACTCCTAGCTGACCTACTGGCAGGTTCTCTGTGACTGTAAATCACACGGAAGGAGATTTCCCATCTCTCCTGTGGAGCTGTTGGTGGGTTCCATCCAGCTTCTTTCAAGTTATCAGCACAATTCTCTATGGACTTTGCCACCAGAACTGGTTAATAGAACACTGTAAATGTGTGCTTTTAAAACCCAATGTGTTCACACAATGGAATATTATGCAGCAACGAGGAGCAACAATTTCATAAAATACTATATATCATGGGAGAGTCTAGAGACCATTATGCTGAGTGAACTAACTCAGTCTCATGAGGACAAATAGTGCATAAGATTGTTACTGGAAAAAAAGAAGGATAACTAGTAAGATATATATAAAAGTCCAAAAGGGGAATGGGAAGGTGCCAGGAGGGCAAAGAGTGGGGAGGTGAGTAAATAAGTAGAACAACAAAGTTTGGTGAGTGGAAGGGAGGTCGTAAGGGAATTAGGAAAGATCCATTGGGGACCTAAAATTACTGGGTAATAGCAGTCATTGATTAATGGTGATTAATTTTATGAAACACAGTGTAAATGAAGGAACATGAGAAACACAATGTTAAACATGAATGATACACAATGTATGTTAATTTTGTATGAAAACCAATATAAAAGTTTTAAAAAGAAAAATAAACCACAAATATAGCAACAAAGAATAAAATGCATATTGTTGTTTTTGTTGTTATGTGCTATCAAGTTGTCCGCAACTCATAGCGACCCTATATACAGCAGCTCGGAACCCTGGCCTGTCCTGAACTAGTCTCAATGACTCTGATACACCTATCCCATTACCCCAGTTACCGTGTCAATCCATTTCATCAACAGTCCTCCTTTCCTGCACAGTGCCTCCTCTCTTCCAAGCATTATTTCCTTCCCTAAGGACTGGTCCTGGCCATGGGCCCAAAGCATATGAGACAGAATTCAAAATCCTTGCCTCCAAGGAGAAACTTAGTTTCAGCCTCTCCAAGACAGACATGTTTGTTCTCTTTGTAGTCCATGGTGTGTTCAATACTTTTTGCCAGCACCACAATTCAAAGGCATTGATTCCTCTTCTGTTATCCTTAGTCATTGACTAGCATTTTTGTCCAGTAATTTTCTGATGAATAGCAAGTAATTTTGGTGACCATGGCCTGGATCAGGTGCACCATAGTTCCTAGACTGGTATCATTACTCTTTAGCACTTTGGAGAGATCCCTGACAGCAGACTTCCCCAATGCAATGCGTCTTTGGCTTTCCTGATGGCTAGTGCCAAGAGTATTGATTATGGAGCCAAACAATCAGAAATTGTTAACAACCTTATTCTCTTCTCCATCCATCATGGTGCTACCAATTGGCCCAGTGGTGAGAATCCTTGTTTTCTTGATGTTGAGCCTCAATCCCTACTGAAGACTACAGTCCTTGACCTTCTGCAGCAAATGCTTCAGGTTCTCCTCAGTTTCAACAGTCAAGGTTGTGTCATCTACATATCTCAGGTTGTAGATGAATCTTCCTCCAGTCCTGATCCCACATTCCTCTTCATAAAGTTCAACCTTTTGAATGATCTGTTCCATAAACAGATTGAAAAGGTATGGAGACAGGACACATCACTGACACACTCCTTTCCTGATTTTGAACCATGGAGTGTTTCAAGTCCTCAGGTTGGAGGACAGCAT